>NW_026990776.1:0-47068 GCF_036250125.1 Pseudopipra pipra | reverse complement strand
TGTCCTGCTTTCAAGTTTTTTAGGCTCCTCTCCTGATTTTTATTCTCTTAGGCTCCTCTCCTGATTTTTATTCTCTTAGGCTCCTCTCCTGCTTTCAAGTTTTTTAGGCTCCTCTCCTGATTTTTATTCTCTTAGGCTCCTCTCCTGATTTTTATTCTCTTAGGCTCCTCTCCTGATTTTTATTCTCTTAGGCTCCTCTTCTGATTTTAAGTTTTTTAGGCTCCTCTCCTGATTTTTATTCTCTTAGGCTCCTCTCCTGATTTTTATTCTCTTAGACTCCTGTCCTGCTTTCAAGTTTTTTAGGCTCCTCTCCTGATTTTTATTCTCTTAGGCTCCTCTCCTGATTTTTATTCTCTTAGGCTCCTCTCCTGCTTTCAAGTTTTTTAGGCTCCTCTCCTGATTTTTATTCTCTTAGGCTCCTCTCCTGCTTTCAAGTTTTTTAGGCTCCTCTCCTGATTTTTATTCTCTTAGGCTCCTCTCCTGATTTTTATTCTCTTAGGCTCCTCTTCTGATTTAAGTTTTTTAGGCTCCTCTCCTGATTTTTATTCTCTTAGGCTCCTCTCCTGATTTTTATTCTCTTAGACTCCTGTCCTGCTTTCAAGTTTTTTAGGCTCCTCTCCTGATTTTTATTCTCTTAGGCTCCTCTCCTGATTTTTATTCTCTTAGGCTCCTCTCCTGATTTTTATTCTCTTAGGCTCCTCTCCTGATTTTTACTCTCTTAGGCTCCTCTTCTGATTTTAAGTTTTTTAGGCTCCTCTCTGATTTTTATTCTCTTAGGCTCCTCTCCTGATTTTTATTCTCTTAGGCTCCTCTCCTGATTTTTACCTCTTAGGCTCCTCTTCTGATTTCAAGTTTTTTAGGCTCCTCTCCTGATTTTATTCTCTTAGGCTCCTCTCTTGATTTTTATTCTCTTAGGCTCCTCTCCTGATTTTTATTCTCTTAGGCTCCTCTCCTGATTTTTATTCTCTTAGGCTCCTCTCCTGATTTTTATTCTCTTAGGCTCCTCTTGTGATTTTAAGTTTTTTAGGCTCCTCTCCTGATTTTTATTCTCTTAGGCTCCTCTCTTGATTTTTATTCTCTTAGGCTCCTCTCCTGATTTTTATTTCTCTTAGGCTCCTGTCCTGCTTTCAAGTTTTTTAGGCTCCTCTCCTGATTTTTATTCTCTTAGGCTCCTCTCCTGATTTTTATTCTCTTAGGCTCCTCTCCTGATTTTTATTCTCTTAGGCTCCTCTCCTGATTTTTATTCTCTTAGGCTCCTCTCCTGATTTTTACTCTCTTAGGCTCCTCTCTTGATTTTTATTGTCTTAGGCTCCTCTCCTGATTTTTATTCTCTTAGGCTCCTCTTTTGATTTCCAGTTTTTTAGGCTCCTCTCCTGATTTTTATTCTCTTAGGCTCCTCTCCTGATTTTTATTCTCTTAGGCTCCTCTCCTGATTTTTATTCTCTTAGGCTCCTCTTCTGATTTTAAGTTTTTTAGGCTCCTCTCCTGATTTTTATTCTCTTAGGCTCCTCTCCTGATTTTTACTCTCTTAGGCTCCTCTCCTGATTTTTATTCTCTTAGGGTCCTCTCCTGATTTCAAGTTTTTTAGGCTCCTCTCCTGATTTTTATTCTCTTAGGCTCCTCTCCTGATTTTTATTCTCTTAGGCTCCTCTCCTGATTTTTATTCTCTTAGACTCCTGTCCTGCTTTCAAGTTTTTTAGGCTCCTCTCCTGATTTTTATTCTCTTAGACTCCTCTCCTGATTTTTATTCTCTTAGGCTCCTCTCCTGATTTTTATTCTGTTAGGCTCCTCTCCTGATTTTAAGTTTTTAAGGCTCCTCTCCTGATTTTTATTCTCTTAGGCTCCTCTCCTGATTTTTATTCTCTTAGGCTCCTCTCCTGATTTTTACTCTCTTAGGCTCCTCTTCTGATTTTAAGTTTTTTAGGCTCCTCTCCTGATTTTTACTCTCTTAGGCTCCTCTCTTGATTTTTATTGTCTTAGGCTCCTCTCCTGATTTTTATTCTCTTAGGCTCCTCTTCTGATTTTAAGTTTTTTAGGCTCCTCTCCTGATTTTTATTCTCTTAGTCTCCTCTCCTGATTTTTATTCTCTTAGGCTCCTCTCTTGATTTTTATTCTCTTAGGCTCCTCTCCTGATTTTTACTCTCTTAGACTCCTCTCCTGATTTTTATTCTCTTAGGCTCCTCTCCTGATTTTTATTCTCTTAGGCTCCTCTCCTGATTTTTATTCTCTTAGGCTCCTCTCCTGCTTTCAAGTTTTTTAGGCTCCTCTCCTGATTTTTATTCTCTTAGGCTCCTCTCCTGATTTTTATTCTCTTAGGCTCCTCTCCTGATTTTTATACTCTTAGGCTCCTCTTCTGATTTTAAGTTTTTTAGGCTCCTCTCCTGATTTTTATTCTCTTAGGCTCCTCTCTTGATTTTTATTCTCTTAGGCTCCTCTCCTGATTTTTATTCTCTTAGGCTCCTGTCCTGCTTTCAAGTTTTTTAGGCTCCTCTCCTGATTTTTATTCTCTTAGGCTCCTCTCCTGCTTTCAAGTTTTTTAGGCTCCTCTCCTGATTTTTATTCTCTTAGGCTCCTCTCCTGATTTTTATTCTCTTAGGCTCCTCTCTTGATTTTTATTGTCTTAGGCTCCTCTCCTGATTTTTATTCTCTTAGGCTCCTCTTCTGATTTCCAGATTTTAGGCTCCTCTCCTAATTTTTATTCTCTTAGGCTCCTCTCCTGATTTTTACTCTCTTAGGCTCCTCTCCTGATTTTTATTCTCTTAGGCTCCTCTCCTGATTTTTATTCTCTTAGGCTCCTCTCCTGATTTTTATTCTCTTAGGCTCCTCTCTTGATTTTTATTCTCTTAGGCTCCTGTCCTGCTTTCAAGTTTTTTAGGCTCCTCTCCTGATTTTTATTCTCTTAGGCTCCTCTCCTGATTTTTATTCTCTTAGACTCCTGTCCTGCTTTCAAGTTTTTTAGGCTCCTCTCCTGATTTTTATTCTCTTAGGCTCCTCTCCTGATTTTTATTCTCTTAGGCTCCTCTCCTGATTTTTATTCTCTTAGGCTCCTCTCCTGATTTTTATTCTCTTAGGCTCCTCTCCTGATTTTTATTCTCTTAGGCTCCTCTCTTGATTTTTATTCTCTTAGGCTCCTGTCCTGCTTTCAAGTTTTTTAGGCTCTTCTCCTGATTTTTATTCTCTTAGGCTCCTCTCCTGCTTTCAAGTTTTTTAGGCTCCTCTCCTGATTTTTATTCTCTTAGGCTCCTCTCCTGATTTTTATTCTCTTAGGCTCCTCTCCTGATTTTTATTCTCTTAGGCTCCTCTTCTGATTTTAAGTTTTTTAGGCTCCTCTCCTGATTTTTATTCTCTTAGGCTCCTCTCCTGATTTTTATTCTCTTAGGCTCCTCTCTTGATTTTTATTCTCTTAGGTTCCTGTCCTGCTTTCAAGTTTTTTAGGCTCCTCTCCTGATTTTTATTCTCTTAGGCTCCTCTCCTGCTTCTCCTGCTTTCAAGTTTTTTAGGCTCCTCTCCTGATTTTTATCTCTTAGGCTCCTCTCCTGATTTTTACTCTCTTAGGCTCCTCTCCTGATTTTTACTCTCTTAGGCTCCTCTCCTGATTTTTATTCTCTTAGGCTCCTCTCCTGATTTTACTCTCTTAGGCTCCTCTCTTGATTTTTATTGTCTTGGGCTCCTCTCCTGATTTTTATTCTCTTAGGCTCCTCTTCTGATTTTATTCTCTTAGGTTCCTGTCCTGCTTTCAAGTTTTTTAGGCTCCTCTCCTGATTTTTATTCTCTTAGGCTCCTCTTCTGATTTTAAGTTTTTTAGGCTCCTCTCCTGATTTTTATTCTCTTAGGCTCCTCTCCTGATTTTTATTCTCTTAGGCTCCTCTCCTGATTTTTATTCTCTTAGACTCCTGTCCTGCTTTCAAGTTTTTTAGGCTCCTCTCCTGATTTTTATTCTCTTAGGCTCCTCTCCTGATTTTTATTCTCTTAGGCTCCTCTTCTGATTTTAAGTTTTCTAGGCTCCTCTCCTGATTTTTATTCTCTTAGGCTCCTCTCTTGATTTTTATTCTCTTAGGCTCCTCTCCTGATTTTTATTCTCTTAGGCTCCTGTCCTGCTTTCAAGTTTTTTAGGCTCCTCTCCTGATTTTTATTCTCTTAGGCTCCTCTCCTGCTTTCAAGTTTTTTAGGCTCCTCTCCTGATTTTTATTCTCTTAGGCTCCTCTCCTGATTTTTATTCTCTTAGACTCCTGTCCTGCTTTCAAGTTTTTTAGGCTCCTCTCCTGATTTTTATTCTCTTAGGCTCCTCTCCTGATTTTTATTCTCTTAGGCTCCTCTCCTGATTTTTATTCTCTTAGGCTCCTCTCCTGATTTTACTCTCTTAGGCTCCTCTCCTGATTTTTATTCTCTTAGGCTCCTCTCCTGATTTTTATTCTCTTAGGCTCCTCTCCTGATTTTTATTCTCTTAGGCTCCTCTCCTGATTTTTATTCTCTTAGGCTCCTCTCCTGATTTTTATTCTCTTAGGCTCCTGTCCTGCTTTCAAGTTTTTTAGGCTCCTCTCCTGATTTTTATTCTCTTAGGCTCCTCTCCTGCTTTCAAGTTTTTTAGGCTCCTCTCCTGATTTTATTCTCTTAGGCTCCTCTCCTGATTTTTATTCTCTTAGGCTCCTCTCCTGATTTTTACTCTCTTAGGCTCCTCTCCTGATTTTTATTCTCTTAGGCTCCTCTCCTGATTTTTACTCTCTTAGGCTCCTCTCCTGATTTTTATTCTCTTAGGCTCCTCTCCTGATTTTTATTCTCTTAGGCTCCTCTCCTGCTTTCAAGTTTTTTAGGCTCCTCTCCTGATTTTTATTCTCTTAGGCTCCTCTCCTGATTTTTACTCTCTTAGGCTCCTCTCCTGATTTTTATTCTCTTAGGCTCCTCTTCTGATTTTAAGTTTTTTAGGCTCCTCTCCTGATTTTTATTCTCTTAGGCTCCTCTCCTGATTTTTATTCTCTTAGGCTCCTCTCCTGCTTTCAAGTTTTTTAGGCTCCTCTCCTGATTTTTATTCTCTTAGGCTCCTCTCTTGATTTTTATTCTCTTAGGTTCCTGTCCTGCTTTCAAGTTTTTTAGGCTCCTCTCCTGATTTTTATTCTCTTAGGCTCCTCTCCTGATTTTTACTCTCTTAGGCTCCTCTCCTGATTTTTACTCTCTTAGGCTCCTCTCCTGATTTTTATTCTCTTAGGCTCCTCTTCTGTTTTCCAGATTTTAGGCTCCTCTCCTAATTTTTATTCTCTTAGGCTCCTCTCCTGATTTTTATTCTCTTAGGCTCCTCTCCTGCTTTCAAGTTTTTTAGGCTCCTCTCCTGATTTTTATTCTCTTAGGCTCCTCTCCTGATTTTTATTCTCTTAGGCTCCTCTCCTGATTTTTATTCTCTTAGGCTCCTCTTCTGATTTTAAGTTTTTTAGGCTCCTCTCCTGATTTTTATTCTCTTAGGCTCCTCTCCTGATTTTTATTCTCTTAGGCTCCTCTCCTGATTTTTATTCTCTTAGGCTCCTCTTCTGATTTTAAGTTTTTTAGGCTCCTCTCCTGATTTTTATTCTCTTAGGCTCCTCTCCTGATTTTTATTCTCTTAGACTCCTGTCCTGCTTTCAAGTTTTTTAGGCTCCTCTCCTGATTTTCACTCTCTTAGGCTCCTCTCCTGATTTTTATTCTCTTAGACTCCTGTCCTGCTTTCAAGTTTTTTAGGCTCCTCTCCTGATTTTTATTCTCTTAGGCTCCTCTCCTGATTTTTATTCTCTTAGGCTCCTCTCCTGCTTTCAAGTTTTTTAGGCTCCTCTCCTGATTTTTATTCTCTTAGGCTCCTCTCCTGCTTTCAAGTTTTTTAGGCTCCTCTCCTGATTTTTATTCTCCTAGGCTCCTCTCCTGATTTTTATTCTCTTAGGCTCCTCTTCTGATTTTAAGTTTTTTAGGCTCCTCTCCTGATTTTTATTCTCTTAGGCTCCTCTCCTGATTTTTATTCTCTTAGACTCCTGTCCTGCTTTCAAGTTTTTTAGGCTCCTCTCCTGATTTTTATTCTCTTAGGCTCCTCTCCTGATTTTTATTCTCTTAGGCTCCTCTCCTGATTTTTATTCTCTTAGGCTCCTCTCCTGATTTTTATTCTCTTAGGCTCCTCTTCTGATTTTAAGTTTTTTTAGGCTCCTCTCCTGATTTTTATTCTCTTAGGCTCCTCTCCTGATTTTTATTCTCTTAGGCTCCTCTCCTGATTTTTATTCTCTTAGACTCCTGTCCTGCTTTCAAGTTTTTTAGGCTCCTCTCCTGATTTTTATTCTCTTAGGCTCCTCTCCTGATTTTTATTCTCTTAGGCTCCTCTCCTGCTTTCAAGTTTTTTAGGCTCCTCTCCTGATTTTTATTCTCTTAGGCTCCTCTCCTGATTTTTATTCTCTTAGGCTCCTCTCCTGATTTTTATTCTCTTAGGCTCCTCTTCTGATTTTAAGTTTTTTAGGCTCCTCTTCTGATTTTTATTCTCTTAGGCTCCTCTCCTGATTTTTATTCTCTTAGACTCCTGTCCTGCTTTCAAGTTTTTTAGGCTCCTCTCCTGATTTTCACTCTCTTAGGCTCCTCTCCTGATTTTTATTCTCTTAGACTCCTGTCCTGCTTTCAAGTTTTTTAGGCTCCTCTCCTGATTTTTATTCTCTTAGGCTCCTCTCCTGATTTTTATTCTCTTAGGCTCCTCTCCTGCTTTCAAGTTTTTTAGGCTCCTCTCCTGATTTTTATTCTCTTAGGCTCCTCTCCTGCTTTCAAGTTTTTTAGGCTCCTCTCCTGATTTTTATTCTCTTAGGCTCCTCTCCTGATTTTTATTCTCTTAGGCTCCTCTTCTGATTTAAGTTTTTTAGGCTCCTCTCCTGATTTTTATTCTCTTAGGCTCCTCTCCTGATTTTTATTCTCTTAGACTCCTGTCCTGCTTTCAAGTTTTTTAGGCTCCTCTCCTGATTTTTATTCTCTTAGGCTCCTCTCCTGATTTTTATTCTCTTAGGCTCCTCTCCTGATTTTTATTCTCTTAGGCTCCTCTCCTGATTTTTACTCTCTTAGGCTCCTCTTCTGATTTTAAGTTTTTTAGGCTCCTCTCCTGATTTTTATTCTCTTAGGCTCCTCTCCTGATTTTTATTCTCTTAGGCTCCTCTCCTGATTTTTATTCTCTTAGGCTCCTCTCCTGATTTTTATTCTCTTAGGCTCCTCTTGTGATTTTAAGTTTTTTAGGCTCCTCTCCTGATTTTTATTCTCTTAGGCTCCTCTCTTGATTTTTATTCTCTTAGGCTCCTCTCCTGATTTTTATTCTCTTAGGCTCCTGTCCTGCTTTCAAGTTTTTTAGGCTCCTCTCCTGATTTTTATTCTCTTAGGCTCCTCTCCTGATTTTTATTCTCTTAGGCTCCTCTCCTGATTTTTATTCTCTTAGGCTCCTCTCCTGATTTTTATTCTCTTAGGCTCCTCTCCTGATTTTTACTCTCTTAGGCTCCTCTCTTGATTTTTATTGTCTTAGGCTCCTCTCCTGATTTTTATTCTCTTAGGCTCCTCTTTTGATTTCCAGTTTTTTAGGCTCCTCTCCTGATTTTTATTCTCTTAGGCTCCTCTCCTGATTTTTATTCTCTTAGGCTCCTCTCCTGATTTTTATTCTCTTAGGCTCCTCTTCTGATTTTAAGTTTTTTAGGCTCCTCTCCTGATTTTTATTCTCTTAGGCTCCTCTCCTGATTTTTACTCTCTTAGGCTCCTCTCCTGATTTTTATTCTCTTAGGGTCCTCTCCTGATTTCAAGTTTTTTAGGCTCCTCTCCTGATTTTTATTCTCTTAGGCTCCTCTCCTGATTTTTATTCTCTTAGGCTCCTCTCTTGATTTTTATTCTCTTAGGCTCCTCTCCTGATTTTTACTCTCTTAGACTCCTCTCCTGATTTTTATTCTCTTAGGCTCCTCTCCTGATTTTTATTCTCTTAGGCTCCTCTCCTGATTTTTATTCTCTTAGGCTCCTCTCCTGCTTTCAAGTTTTTTAGGCTCCTCTCCTGATTTTTATTCTCTTAGGCTCCTCTCCTGATTTTTATTCTCTTAGGCTCCTCTCCTGATTTTTATTCTCTTAGGCTCCTCTCCTGATTTTTATACTCTTAGGCTCCTCTTCTGATTTTAAGTTTTTTAGGCTCCTCTCCTGATTTTTATTCTCTTAGGCTCCTCTCTTGATTTTTATTCTCTTAGGCTCCTCTCCTGATTTTTATTCTCTTAGGCTCCTGTCCTGCTTTCAAGTTTTTTAGGCTCCTCTCCTGATTTTTATTCTCTTAGGCTCCTCTCCTGCTTTCAAGTTTTTTAGGCTCCTCTCCTGATTTTTATTCTCTTAGGCTCCTCTCCTGATTTTTATTCTCTTAGGCTCCTCTCCTGATTTTTACTCTCTTAGGCTCCTCTCCTGATTTTTATTCTCTTAGGCTCCTCTCCTGATTTTTACTCTCTTAGGCTCCTCTCTTGATTTTTATTGTCTTAGGCTCCTCTCCTGATTTTTATTCTCTTAGGCTCCTCTCTTGATTTTTATTCTCTTAGGCTCCTGTCCTGCTTTCAAGTTTTTTAGGCTCCTCTCCTGATTTTTATTCTCTTAGGCTCCTCTCCTGATTTTTATTCTCTTAGACTCCTGTCCTGCTTTCAAGTTTTTTAGGCTCCTCTCCTGATTTTTATTCTCTTAGGCTCCTCTCCTGATTTTTATTCTCTTAGGCTCCTCTCCTGATTTTTATTCTCTTAGGCTCCTCTCCTGATTTTTATTCTCTTAGGCTCCTCTCCTGATTTTTATTCTCTTAGGCTCCTCTCTTGATTTTTATTCTCTTAGGCTCCTCTCCTGCTTTCAAGTTTTTTAGGCTCTTCTCCTGATTTTTATTCTCTTAGGCTCCTCTCCTGCTTTCAAGTTTTTTAGGCTCCTCTCCTGATTTTTATTCTCTTAGGCTCCTCTCCTGATTTTTATTCTCTTAGGCTCCTCTCCTGA
Organism: Pseudopipra pipra; assembly: GCF_036250125.1. Lineage (NCBI taxonomy): Eukaryota > Metazoa > Chordata > Aves > Passeriformes > Pipridae > Pseudopipra > Pseudopipra pipra. The sequence goes on along the minus strand of NW_026990776.1, from coordinate 38,101 downwards.
TTTTTATTCTCTTAGGCTCCTCTTCTGATTTTAAGTTTTTTAGGCTCCTCTCCTGATTTTTATTCTCTTAGGCTCCTCTCCTGATTTTTATTCTCTTAGGCTCCTCTTCTGATTTTAAGTTTTTTAGGCTCCTCTCCTGATTTTTATTCTCTTAGGCTCCTCTCCTGCTTTCAAGTTTTTTAGGCTCCTCTCCTGATTTTTATTCTCTTAGGCTCCTCTCCTGATTTTTATTCTCTTAGGCTCCTCTCCTGATTTTTATTCTCTTAGGCTCCTCTTCTGATTTTAAGTTTTTTAGGCTCCTCTCCTGATTTTTATTCTCTTAGGCTCCTCTCCTGATTTTTATTCCCTTAGGCTCCTCTCCTGATTTTTATTCTCTTAGGCTCCTCTCCTGATTTTTATTCTCTTAGGCTCCTCTCCTGATTTTTACTCTCTTAGGCTCCTCTTCTGATTTCAAGTTTTTTAGGCTCCTCTCCTGATTTTTATTCTCTTTGGCTCCTCTCTTGATTTTTATTCTCTTAGGCTCCTCTCCTGATTTTTATTCTCTTAGGCTCCTCTCCTGATTTTTATTCTCTTAGGCTCCTCTCCTGCTTTCAAGTTTTTTAGGCTCCTCTCCTGATTTTTATTCTCTTAGGCTCCTCTCCTGATTTTTATTCTCTTAGGCTCCTCTCCTGATTTTTATTCTCTTAGGCTCCTCTCCTGATTTTTATTCTCTTAGGCTCCTCTCCTGATTTTTATTCTCTTAGGTTCCTGTCCTGCTTTCAAGTTTTTTAGGCTCCTCTCCTGATTTTTATTCTCTTAGGCTCCTCTCCTGCTTTCAAGTTTTTTAGGCTCCTCTCCTGATTTTTATTCTCTTAGGCTCCTCTCCTGATTTTTACTCTCTTAGGCTCCTCTCCTGATTTTTACTCTCTTAGGCTCCTCTCCTGATTTTTATTCTCTTAGGCTCCTCTCCTGATTTTTATTCTCTTAGGCTCCTCTCCTGATTTTTACTCTCTTAGGCTCCTCTCTTGATTTTTATTGTCTTAGGCTCCTCTCCTGATTTTTATTCTCTTAGGCTCCTCTTTTGATTTCCAGTTTTTTAGGCTCCTCTCCTGATTTTTATTCTCTTAGGCTCCTCTCCTGATTTTTATTCTCTTAGGCTCCTCTCTTGATTTTTATTCTCTTAGGCTCCTCTCCTGATTTTTACTCTCTTAGACTCCTCTCCTGATTTTTATTCTCTTAGGCTCCTCTCCTGATTTTTATTCTCTTAGGCTCCTCTCCTGATTTTTATTCTCTTAGGCTCCTCTCCTGCTTTCAAGTTTTTTAGGCTCCTCTCCTGATTTTTATTCTCTTAGGCTCCTCTCCTGATTTTTATTCTCTTAGGCTCCTCTCCTGATTTTTATTCTCTTAGGCTCCTCTCCTGATTTTTATACTCTTAGGCTCCTCTTCTGATTTTAAGTTTTTTAGGCTCCTCTCCTGATTTTTATTCTCTTAGGCTCCTCTCTTGATTTTTATTCTCTTAGGCTCCTCTCCTGATTTTTATTCTCTTAGGCTCCTGTCCTGCTTTCAAGTTTTTTAGGCTCCTCTCCTGATTTTTATTCTCTTAGGCTCCTCTCCTGCTTTCAAGTTTTTTAGGCTCCTCTCCTGATTTTTATTCTCTTAGGCTCCTCTCCTGATTTTTATTCTCTTAGGCTCCTCTTCTGATTTTAAGTTTTTTAGGCTCCTCTCCTGATTTTTATTCTCTTAGGCTCCTCTCCTGATTTTTACTCTCTTAGGCTCCTCTCCTGATTTTTATTCTCTTAGGGTCCTCTCCTGATTTCAAGTTTTTTAGGCTCCTCTCCTGATTTTTATTCTCTTAGGCTCCTCTCCTGATTTTTATTCTCTTAGGCTCCTCTCTTGATTTTTATTCTCTTAGGCTCCTGTCCTGCTTTCAAGTTTTTTAGGCTCCTCTCCTGATTTTTATTCTCTTAGGCTCCTCTCCTGATTTTTATTCTCTTAGGCTCCTCTCCTGATTTTTATTCTCTTAGGCTCCTCTCCTGATTTTTATTCTCTTAGGCTCCTCTCCTGATTTTTATTCTCTTAGGCTCCTCTCTTGATTTTTATTCTCTTAGGCTCCTGTCCTGCTTTCAAGTTTTTTAGGCTCTTCTCCTGATTTTTATTCTCTTAGGCTCCTCTCCTGCTTTCAAGTTTTTTAGGCTCCTCTCCTGATTTTTATTCTCTTAGGCTCCTCTCCTGATTTTTATTCTCTTAGGCTCCTCTCCTGATTTTTATTCTCTTAGGCTCCTCTTCTGATTTTAAGTTTTTTAGGCTCCTCTCCTGATTTTTATTCTCTTAGGCTCCTCTCCTGATTTTTATTCTCTTAGGCTCCTCTCCTGCTTTCAAGTTTTTTAGGCTCCTCTCCTGATTTTTATTCTCTTAGGCTCCTCTCCTGATTTTTATTCTCTTAGGCTCCTCTTCTGATTTTAAGTTTTTTAGGCTCCTCTCCTGATTTTTATTCTCTTAGGCTCCTCTCCTGCTTTCAAGTTTTTTAGGCTCCTCTCCTGATTTTTATTCTCTTAGGCTCCTCTCCTGATTTTTATTCTCTTAGGCTCCTCTCCTGATTGTTATTCTCTTAGACTCCTGTCCTGCTTTCAAGTTTTTTAGGCTCCTCTCCTGATTTTTATTCTCTTAGGCTCCTCTCCTGATTTTTATTCCCTTAGGCTCCTCTCCTGATTTTTATTCTCTTAGGCTCCTCTCCTGATTTTTATTCTCTTAGGCTCCTCTCCTGATTTTTACTCTCTTAGGCTCCTCTTCTGATTTCAAGTTTTTTAGGCTCCTCTCCTGATTTTTATTCTCTTTGGCTCCCCTCTTGATTTTTATTCTCTTAGGCTCCTCTCCTGATTTTTATTCTCTTAGGCTCCTCTCCTGATTTTTATTCTCTTAGGCTCCTCTCCTGCTTTCAAGTTTTTTAGGCTCCTCTCCTGATTTTTATTCTCTTAGGCTCCTCTCCTGATTTTTATTCTCTTAGGCTCCTCTCCTGATTTTTATTCTCTTAGGCTCCTCTCCTGATTTTTATTCTCTTAGGCTCCTCTCCTGATTTTTATTCTCTTAGGTTCCTGTCCTGCTTTCAAGTTTTTTAGGCTCCTCTCCTGATTTTTATTCTCTTAGGCTCCTCTCCTGCTTTCAAGTTTTTTAGGCTCCTCTCCTGATTTTTATTCTCTTAGGCTCCTCTCCTGATTTTTACTCTCTTAGGCTCCTCTCCTGATTTTTACTCTCTTAGGCTCCTCTCCTGATTTTTATTCTCTTAGGCTCCTCTCCTGATTTTTATTCTCTTAGGCTCCTCTCCTGATTTTTATTCTCTTAGGCTCCTCTCTTGATTTTTATTGTCTTAGGCTCCTCTCCTGATTTTTATTCTCTTAGGCTCCTCTTCTGATTTCCAGATTTTAGGCTCCTCTCCTAATTTTTATTCTCTTAGGCTCCTCTCCTGATTTTTATTCTCTTAGGCTCCTCTCCTGCTTTCAAGTTTTTTAGGCTCCTCTCCTGATTTTTATTCTCTTAGGCTCCTCTCCTGATTTTTATTCTCTTAGGCTCCTCTTCTGATTTTAAGTTTTTTAGGCTCCTCTCCTGATTTTTATTCTCTTAGGCTCCTCTCTTGATTTTTATTCTCTTAGGCTCCTCTCCTGATTTTTATTCTCTTAGGCTCCTCTCCTGATTTTTATTCTCTTAGGCTCCTCTCCTGATTTTTATTCTCTTAGGCTCCTCTTCTTATTTTAAGTTTTTTAGGCTCCTCTCCTGATTTTTATTCTCTTAGGCTCCTCTCTTGATTTTTATTCTCTTAGGCTCCTCTCCTGATTTTTATTCTCTTAGGCTCCTCTCCTGATTTTCACACTCTTAGGCTCCTGTCCTGATTTTTATTCTCTTAGACTCCTGTCCTGCTTTCAAGTTTTTTAGGCTCCTCTCCTGATTTTTATTCTCTTAGGCTCCTCTCCTGATTTTTATTCTCTTAGGCTCCTCTCCTGATTTTTATTCTCTTAGGCTCCTCTCCTGATTTTTATTCTCTTAGACTCCTGTCCTGCTTACAAGTTTTTTAGGCTCCTCTCCTGATTTTTATTCTCTTAGGCTCCTCTCCTGATTTTTATTCTCTTAGGCTCCTCTCCTGATTTTTATTCTCTTAGGCTCCTCTCCTGATTTTTATTCTCTTAGGCTCCTCTTCTGATTTTAAGTTTTTTAGGCTCCTCTCCTGATTTTTATTCTCTTAGGCTCCTCTCCTGATTTTTATTCTCTTAGGCTCCTCTCCTGCTTTCAAGTTTTTTAGGCTCCTCTCCTGATTTTTATTCTCTTAGGCTCCTCTCCTGCTTTCAAGTTTTTTAGGCTCCTCTCCTGATTTTTATTCTCTTAGGCTCCTCTCCTGATTTTTATTCTCTTAGGCTCCTCTTCTGATTTTAAGTTTTTTAGGCTCCTCTCCTGATTTTTATTCTCTTAGGCTCCTCTCCTGATTTTTATTCTCTTAGACTCCTGTCCTGCTTTCAAGTTTTTTAGGCTCCTCTCCTGATTTTTATTCTCTTAGGCTCCTCTCCTGATTTTTATTCTCTTAGGCTCCTCTCCTGATTTTTATTCTCTTAGGCTCCTCTCCTGATTTTTACTCTCTTAGGCTCCTCTTCTGATTTTAAGTTTTTTAGGCTCCTCTCCTGATTTTTATTCTCTTAGGCTCCTCTCCTGATTTTTATTCTCTTAGGCTCCTCTCCTGATTTTTACTCTCTTAGGCTCCTCTTCTGATTTCAAGTTTTTTAGGCTCCTCTCCTGATTTTTATTCTCTTAGGCTCCTCTCCTGCTTTCAAGTTTTTTAGGCTCCTCTCCTGATTTTTATTCTCTTAGGCTCCTCTCCTGATTTTTATTCTCTTAGGCTCCTCTCCTGATTTTTATTCTCTTAGGCTCCTCTTCTGATTTTAAGTTTTTTAGGCTCCTCTCCTGATTTTTATTCTCTTAGGCTCCTCTCCTGATTTTTATTCTCTTAGGCTCCTCTCCTGATTTTTATTCTCTTAGGCTCCTCTTCTGATTTTAAGTTTTTTAGGCTCCTCTCCTGATTTTTATTCTCTTAGGCTCCTCTCCTGATTTTTATTCTCTTAGGCTCCTCTCCTGATTTTTATTCTCTTAGACTCCTGTCCTGCTTTCAAGTTTTTTAGGCTCCTCTCCTGATTTTTATTCTCTTAGGCTCCTCTCCTGATTTTTATTCTCTTAGGCTCCTCTCCTGCTTTCAAGTTTTTTAGGCTCCTCTCCTGATTTTTATTCTCTTAGGCTCCTCTCCTGATTTTTATTCTCTTAGGCTCCTCTCCTGATTTTTATTCTCTTAGGCTCCTCTTCTGATTTTAAGTTTTTTAGGCTCCTCTCCTGATTTTTATTCTCTTAGGCTCCTCTCCTGATTTTTATTCTCTTAGACTCCTGTCCTGCTTTCAAGTTTTTTAGGCTCCTCTCCTGATTTTTATTCTCTTAGGCTCCTCTCCTGATTTTTATTCTCTTAGGCTCCTCTCCTGCTTTCAAGTTTTTTAGGCTCCTCTCCTGATTTTTATTCTCTTAGGCTCCTCTCCTGCTTTCAAGTTTTTTAGGCTCCTCTCCTGATTTTTATTCTCTTAGGCTCCTCTCCTGATTTTTATTCTCTTAGGCTCCTCTTCTGATTTTAAGTTTTTTAGGCTCCTCTCCTGATTTTTATTCTCTTAGGCTCCTCTCCTGATTTTTATTCTCTTAGACTCCTGTCCTGCTTTCAAGTTTTTTAGGCTCCTCTCCTGATTTTTATTCTCTTAGGCTCCTCTCCTGATTTTTATTCTCTTAGGCTCCTCTCCTGATTTTTATTCTCTTAGGCTCCTCTCCTGATTTTTACTCTCTTAGGCTCCTCTTCTGATTTTAAGTTTTTTAGGCTCCTCTCCTGATTTTTATTCTCTTAGGCTCCTCTCCTGATTTTTATTCTCTTAGGCTCCTCTCCTGATTTTTACTCTCTTAGGCTCCTCTTCTGATTTCAAGTTTTTTAGGCTCCTCTCCTGATTTTTATTCTCTTAGGCTCCTCTCTTGATTTTTATTCTCTTAGGCTCCTCTCCTGATTTTTATTCTCTTAGGCTCCTCTCCTGATTTTTATTCTCTTAGGCTCCTCTCCTGATTTTTATTCTCTTAGGCTCCTCTTGTGATTTTAAGTTTTTTAGGCTCCTCTCCTGATTTTTATTCTCTTAGGCTCCTCTCTTGATTTTTATTCTCTTAGGCTCCTCTCCTGATTTTTATTCTCTTAGGCTCCTGTCCTGCTTTCAAGTTTTTTAGGCTCCTCTCCTGATTTTTATTCTCTTAGGCTCCTCTCCTGATTTTTATTCTCTTAGGCTCCTCTCCTGATTTTTATTCTCTTAGGCTCCTCTCCTGATTTTTATTCTCTTAGGCTCCTCTCCTGATTTTTACTCTCTTAGGCTCCTCTCTTGATTTTTATTGTCTTAGGCTCCTCTCCTGATTTTTATTCTCTTAGGCTCCTCTTTTGATTTCCAGTTTTTTAGGCTCCTCTCCTGATTTTTATTCTCTTAGGCTCCTCTCCTGATTTTTATTCTCTTAGGCTCCTCTCCTGATTTTTATTCTCTTAGGCTCCTCTTCTGATTTTAAGTTTTTTAGGCTCCTCTCCTGATTTTTATTCTCTTAGGCTCCTCTCCTGATTTTTACTCTCTTAGGCTCCTCTCCTGATTTTTATTCTCTTAGGGTCCTCTCCTGATTTCAAGTTTTTTAGGCTCCTCTCCTGATTTTTATTCTCTTAGGCTCCTCTCCTGATTTTTATTCTCTTAGGCTCCTCTCCTGATTTTTATTCTCTTAGACTCCTGTCCTGCTTTCAAGTTTTTTAGGCTCCTCTCCTGATTTTTATTCTCTTAGACTCCTCTCCTGATTTTTATTCTCTTAGGCTCCTCTCCTGATTTTTATTCTGTTAGGCTCCTCTCCTGATTTTAAGTTTTTAAGGCTCCTCTCCTGATTTTTATTCTCTTAGGCTCCTCTCCTGATTTTTATTCTCTTAGGCTCCTCTCCTGATTTTTACTCTCTTAGGCTCCTCTTCTGATTTTAAGTTTTTTAGGCTCCTCTCCTGATTTTTACTCTCTTAGGCTCCTCTCTTGATTTTTATTGTCTTAGGCTCCTCTCCTGATTTTTATTCTCTTAGGCTCCTCTTCTGATTTTAAGTTTTTTAGGCTCCTCTCCTGATTTTTATTCTCTTAGTCTCCTCTCCTGATTTTTATTCTCTTAGGCTCCTCTCTTGATTTTTATTCTCTTAGGCTCCTCTCCTGATTTTTACTCTCTTAGACTCCTCTCCTGATTTTTATTCTCTTAGGCTCCTCTCCTGATTTTTATTCTCTTAGGCTCCTCTCCTGATTTTTATTCTCTTAGGCTCCTCTCCTGCTTTCAAGTTTTTTAGGCTCCTCTCCTGATTTTTATTCTCTTAGGCTCCTCTCCTGATTTTTATTCTCTTAGGCTCCTCTCCTGATTTTTATACTCTTAGGCTCCTCTTCTGATTTTAAGTTTTTTAGGCTCCTCTCCTGATTTTTATTCTCTTAGGCTCCTCTCTTGATTTTTATTCTCTTAGGCTCCTCTCCTGATTTTTACTCTCTTAGGCTCCTGTCCTGCTTTCAAGTTTTTTAGGCTCCTCTCCTGATTTTTATTCTCTTAGGCTCCTCTCCTGCTTTCAAGTTTTTTAGGCTCCTCTCCTGATTTTTATTCTCTTAGGCTCCTCTCCTGATTTTTATTCTCTTAGGCTCCTCTCTTGATTTTTATTGTCTTAGGCTCCTCTCCTGATTTTTATTCTCTTAGGCTCCTCTCCTGATTTTTATTCTCTTAGACTCCTGTCCTGCTTTCAAGTTTTTTAGGCTCCTCTCCTGATTTTTATTCTCTTAGGCTCCTCTCCTGATTTTTATTCTCTTAGGCTCCTCTCCTGATTTTTATTCTCTTAGGCTCCTCTCCTGATTTTTATTCTCTTAGGCTCCTCTCCTGATTTTTATTCTCTTAGGCTCCTCTCTTGATTTTTATTCTCTTAGGCTCCTGTCCTGCTTTCAAGTTTTTTAGGCTCTTCTCCTGATTTTTATTCTCTTAGGCTCCTCTCCTGCTTTCAAGTTTTTTAGGCTCCTCTCCTGATTTTTATTCTCTTAGGCTCCTCTCCTGATTTTTATTCTCTTAGGCTCCTCTCCTGATTTTTATTCTCTTAGGCTCCTCTTCTGATTTTAAGTTTTTTAGGCTCCTCTCCTGATTTTTATTCTCTTAGGCTCCTCTCCTGATTTTTATTCTCTTAGGCTCCTCTCTTGATTTTTATTCTCTTAGGTTCCTGTCCTGCTTTCAAGTTTTTTAGGCTCCTCTCCTGATTTTTATTCTCTTAGGCTCCTCTCCTGCTTTCAAGTTTTTTAGGCTCCTCTCCTGATTTTTATTCTCTTAGGCTCCTCTCCTGATTTTTACTCTCTTAGGCTCCTCTCCTGATTTTTACTCTCTTAGGCTCCTCTCCTGATTTTTATTCTCTTAGGCTCCTCTCCTGATTTTTAATCTCTTAGGCTCCTCTCTTGATTTTTATTGTCTTGGGCTCCTCTCCTGATTTTTATTCTCTTAGGCTCCTCTTCTGATTTCCAGATTTTAGGCTCCTCTCCTAATTTTTATTCTCTTAGGCTCCTCTCCTGATTTTTATTCTCTTAGGCTCCTCTCCTGCTTTCAAGTTTTTTAGGCTCCTCTCCTGATTTTTATTCTCTTAGGCTCCTCTCCTGATTTTTATTCTCTTAGGCTCCTCTCCTGATTTTTATTCTCTTAGGCTCCTCTTCTGATTTTAAGTTTTTTAGGCTCCTCTCCTGATTTTTATTCTCTTAGGCTCCTCTCCTGATTTTTATTCTCTTAGGCTCCTCTCCTGCTTTCAAGTTTTTTAGGCTCCTCTCCTGATTTTTATTCTCTTAGGCTCCTCTCCTGATTTTTATTCTCTTAGGCTCCTCTCCTGATTGTTATTCTCTTAGACTCCTGTCCTGCTTTCAAGTTTTTTAGGCTCCTCTCCTGATTTTTATTCTCTTAGGCTCCTCTCCTGATTTTTATTCTCTTAGGCTCCTCTCCTGATTTTTATTCTCTTAGGCTCCTCTCCTGATTTTTATTCTCTTAGGCTCCTCTCCTGATTTTTACTCTCTTAGGCTCCTCTTCTGATTTCAAGTTTTTTAGGCTCCTCTCCTGATTTTTATTCTCTTTGGCTCCTCTCTTGATTTTTATTCTCTTAGGCTCCTCTCCTGATTTTTATTCTCTTAGGCTCCTCTCCTGATTTTTATTCTCTTAGGCTCCTCTCCTGCTTTCAAGTTTTTTAGGCTCCTCTCCTGATTTTTATTCTCTTAGGCTCCTCTCCTGATTTTTATTCTCTTAGGCTCCTCTCCTGATTTTTATTCTCTTAGGTTCCTGTCCTGCTTTCAAGTTTTTTAGGCTCCTCTCCTGATTTTTATTCTCTTAGGCTCCTCTCCTGCTTTCAAGTTTTTTAGGCTCCTCTCCTGATTTTTATTCTCTTAGGCTCCTCTCCTGATTTTTACTCTCTTAGGCTCCTCTCCTGATTTTTACTCTCTTAGGCTCCTCTCCTGATTTTTATTCTCTTAGGCTCCTCTCCTGATTTTTATTCTCTTAGGCTCCTCTCCTGATTTTTATTCTCTTAGGCTCCTCTCTTGATTTTTATTGTCTTAGGCTCCTCTCCTGATTTTTATTCTCTTAGGCTCCTCTTCTGATTTCCAGATTTTAGGCTCCTCTCCTAATTTTTATTCTCTTAGGCTCCTCTCCTGATTTTTATTCTCTTAGGCTCCTCTCCTGCTTTCAAGTTTTTTAGGCTCCTCTCCTGATTTTTATTCTCTTAGGCTCCTCTCCTGATTTTTATTCTCTTAGGCTCCTCTCCTGATTTTTATTCTCTTAGGCTCCTCTCCTGATTTTTATTCTCTTAGACTCCTGTCCTGCTTACAAGTTTTTTAGGCTCCTCTCCTGATTTTTATTCTCTTAGGCTCCTCTCCTGATTTTTATTCTCTTAGGCTCCTCTCCTGATTTTTATTCTCTTAGGCTCCTCTCCTGATTTTTATTCTCTTAGGCTCCTCTTCTGATTTTAAGTTTTTTAGGCTCCTCTCCTGATTTTTATTCTCTTAGGCTCCTCTCCTGATTTTTATTCTCTTAGGCTCCTCTCCTGCTTTCAAGTTTTTTAGGCTCCTCTCCTGATTTTTATTCTCTTAGGCTCCTCTCCTGCTTTCAAGTTTTTTAGGCTCCTCTCCTGATTTTTATTCTCTTAGGCTCCTCTCCTGATTTTTATTCTCTTAGGCTCCTCTTCTGATTTTAAGTTTTTTAGGCTCCTCTCCTGATTTTTATTCTCTTAGGCTCCTCTCCTGATTTTTATTCTCTTAGACTCCTGTCCTGCTTTCAAGTTTTTTAGGCTCCTCTCCTGATTTTTATTCTCTTAGGCTCCTCTCCTGATTTTTATTCTCTTAGGCTCCTCTCCTGATTTTTATTCTCTTAGGCTCCTCTCCTGATTTTTACTCTCTTAGGCTCCTCTTCTGATTTTAAGTTTTTTAGGCTCCTCTCCTGATTTTTATTCTCTTAGGCTCCTCTCCTGATTTTTATTCTCTTAGGCTCCTCTCCTGATTTTTACTCTCTTAGGCTCCTCTTCTGATTTCAAGTTTTTTAGGCTCCTCTCCTGATTTTTATTCTCTTAGGCTCCTCTCTTGATTTTTATTCTCTTAGGCTCCTCTCCTGATTTTTATTCTCTTAGGCTCCTCTCCTGATTTTTATTCTCTTAGGCTCCTCTCCTGATTTTTATTCTCTTAGGCTCCTCTTGTGATTTTAAGTTTTTTAGGCTCCTCTCCTGATTTTTATTCTCTTAGGCTCCTCTCCTGATTTTTATTCTCTTAGGCTCCTCTCCTGATTTTTATTCTCTTAGGCTCCTCTTCTGATTTTAAGTTTTTTAGGCTCCTCTCCTGATTTTTATTCTCTTAGGCTCCTCTCTTGATTTTTATTCTCTTAGGCTCCTCTCCTGATTTTTATTCTCTTAGGCTCCTCTCCTGATTTTTATTCTCTTAGGCTCCTCTCCTGATTTTTATTCTCTTAGGCTCCTCTTCTTATTTTAAGTTTTTTAGGCTCCTCTCCTGATTTTTATTCTCTTAGGCTCCTCTCTTGATTTTTATTCTCTTAGGCTCCTCTCCTGATTTTTATTCTCTTAGGCTCCTCTCCTGATTTTCACACTCTTAGGCTCCTGTCCTGATTTTTATTCTCTTAGACTCCTGTCCTGCTTTCAAGTTTTTTAGGCTCCTCTCCTGATTTTTATTCTCTTAGGCTCCTCTCCTGATTTTTATTCTCTTAGGCTCCTCTCCTGATTTTTATTCTCTTAGGCTCCTCTCCTGATTTTTATTCTCTTAGACTCCTGTCCTGCTTACAAGTTTTTTAGGCTCCTCTCCTGATTTTTATTCTCTTAGGCTCCTCTCCTGATTTTTATTCTCTTAGGCTCCTCTCCTGATTTTTATTCTCTTAGGCTCCTCTCCTGATTTTTATTCTCTTAGGCTCCTCTTCTGATTTTAAGTTTTTTAGGCTCCTCTCCTGATTTTTATTCTCTTAGGCTCCTCTCCTGATTTTTATTCTCTTAGGCTCCTCTCCTGCTTTCAAGTTTTTTAGGCTCCTCTCCTGATTTTTATTCTCTTAGGCTCCTCTCCTGCTTTCAAGTTTTTTAGGCTCCTCTCCTGATTTTTATTCTCTTAGGCTCCTCTCCTGATTTTTATTCTCTTAGGCTCCTCTTCTGATTTTAAGTTTTTTAGGCTCCTCTCCTGATTTTTATTCTCTTAGGCTCCTCTCCTGATTTTTATTCTCTTAGACTCCTGTCCTGCTTTCAAGTTTTTTAGGCTCCTCTCCTGATTTTTATTCTCTTAGGCTCCTCTCCTGATTTTTATTCTCTTAGGCTCCTCTCCTGATTTTTATTCTCTTAGGCTCCTCTCCTGATTTTTACTCTCTTAGGCTCCTCTTCTGATTTTAAGTTTTTTAGGCTCCTCTCCTGATTTTTATTCTCTTAGGCTCCTCTCCTGATTTTTATTCTCTTAGGCTCCTCTCCTGATTTTTACTCTCTTAGGCTCCTCTTCTGATTTCAAGTTTTTTAGGCTCCTCTCCTGATTTTTATTCTCTTAGGCTCCTCTCCTGCTTTCAAGTTTTTTAGGCTCCTCTCCTGATTTTTATTCTCTTAGGCTCCTCTCCTGATTTTTATTCTCTTAGGCTCCTCTCCTGATTTTTATTCTCTTAGGCTCCTCTTCTGATTTTAAGTTTTTTAGGCTCCTCTCCTGATTTTTATTCTCTTAGGCTCCTCTCCTGATTTTTATTCTCTTAGGCTCCTCTCCTGATTTTTATTCTCTTAGGCTCCTCTTCTGATTTTAAGTTTTTTAGGCTCCTCTCCTGATTTTTATTCTCTTAGGCTCCTCTCCTGATTTTTATTCTCTTAGACTCCTGTCCTGCTTTCAAGTTTTTTAGGCTCCTCTCCTGATTTTTATTCTCTTAGGCTCCTCTCCTGATTTTTATTCTCTTAGGCTCCTCTCCTGCTTTCAAGTTTTTTAGGCTCCTCTCCTGATTTTTATTCTCTTAGGCTCCTCTCCTGATTTTTATTCTCTTAGGCTCCTCTCCTGATTTTTATTCTCTTAGGCTCCTCTTCTGATTTTAAGTTTTTTAGGCTCCTCTCCTGATTTTTATTCTCTTAGGCTCCTCTCCTGATTTTTATTCTCTTAGGCTCCTGTCCTGCTTCCAAGTTTTTTAGGCTCCTCTCCTGATTTTCACTCTCTTAGGCTCCTCTCCTGATTTTTATTCTCTTAGACTCCTGTCCTGCTTTCAAGTTTTTTAGGCTCCTCTCCTGATTTTTATTCTCTTAGGCTCCTCTCCTGATTTTTATTCTCTTAGGCTCCTCTCCTGCTTTCAAGTTTTTTAGGCTCCTCTCCTGATTTTTATTCTCTTAGGCTCCTCTCCTGCTTTCAAGTTTTTTAGGCTCCTCTCCTGATTTTTATTCTCTTAGGCTCCTCTCCTGATTTTTATTCTCTTAGGCTCCTCTTCTGATTTTAAGTTTTTTAGGCTCCTCTCCTGATTTTTATTCTCTTAGGCTCCTCTCCTGATTTTTATTCTCTTAGACTCCTGTCCTGCTTTCAAGTTTTTTAGGCTCCTCTCCTGATTTTTATTCTCTTAGGCTCCTCTCCTGATTTTTATTCTCTTAGGCTCCTCTCCTGATTTTTATTCTCTTAGGCTCCTCTCCTGATTTTTACTCTCTTAGGCTCCTCTTCTGATTTTAAGTTTTTTAGGCTCCTCTCCTGATTTTTATTCTCTTAGGCTCCTCTCCTGATTTTTATTCTCTTAGGCTCCTCTCCTGATTTTTACTCTCTTAGGCTCCTCTTCTGATTTCAAGTTTTTTAGGCTCCTCTCCTGATTTTTATTCTCTTAGGCTCCTCTCTTGATTTTTATTCTCTTAGGCTCCTCTCCTGATTTTTATTCTCTTAGGCTCCTCTCCTGATTTTTATTCTCTTAGGCTCCTCTCCTGATTTTTATTCTCTTAGGCTCCTCTTGTGATTTTAAGTTTTTTAGGCTCCTCTCCTGATTTTTATTCTCTTAGGCTCCTCTCTTGATTTTTATTCTCTTAGGCTCCTCTCCTGATTTTTATTCTCTTAGGCTCCTCTCCTGATTTTTATTCTCTTAGGCTCCTCTCCTGATTTTTATTCTCTTAGGCTCCTCTCCTGATTTTTATTCTCTTAGGCTCCTCTCCTGATTTTTACTCTCTTAGGCTCCTCTCTTGATTTTTATTGTCTTAGGCTCCTCTCCTGATTTTTATTCTCTTAGGCTCCTCTTTTGATTTCCAGTTTTTTAGGCTCCTCTCCTGATTTTTATTCTCTTAGGCTCCTCTCCTGATTTTTATTCTCTTAGGCTCCTCTCCTGATTTTTATTCTCTTAGGCTCCTCTTCTGATTTTAAGTTTTTTAGGCTCCTCTCCTGATTTTTATTCTCTTAGGCTCCTCTCCTGATTTTTATTCTCTTAGGGTCCTCTCCTGATTTTAAGTTTTTTAGGCTCCTCTCCTGATTTTTATTCTCTTAGGCTCCTCTCCTGATTTTTATTCTCTTAGGCTCCTCTCCTGATTTTTATTCTCTTAGGCTCCTCTTGTGATTTTAAGTTTTTTAGGCTCCTCTCCTGATTTTTATTCTCTTAGGCTCCTCTCTTGATTTTTATTCTCTTAGGCTCCTCTCCTGATTTTTATTCTCTTAGGCTCCTGTCCTGCTTTCAAGTTTTTTAGGCTCCTCTCCTGATTTTTATTCTCTTAGGCTCCTCTCCTGCTTTCAAGTTTTTTAGGCTCCTCTCCTGATTTTTATTCTCTTAGGCTCCTCTCCTGATTTTTATTCTCTTAGGCTCCTCTCCTGATTTTTACTCTCTTAGGCTCCTCTCCTGATTTTTATTCTCTTAGGCTCCTCTCCTGATTTTTACTCTCTTAGGCTCCTCTCTTGATTTTTATTGTCTTAGGCTCCTCTCCTGATTTTTATTCTCTTAGGCTCCTCTTCTGATTTCCAGATTTTAGGCTCCTCTCCTAATTTTTATTCTCTTAGGCTCCTCTCCTGATTTTTACTCTCTTAGGCTCCTCTCCTGATTTTTATTCTCTTAGGCTCCTCTCCTGATTTTTATTCTCTTAGGCTCCTCTCCTGATTTTTATTCTCTTAGGCTCCTCTCCTGATTTTTATTCTCTTAGGCTCCTCTCTTGATTTTTATTCTCTTAGGCTCCTGTCCTGCTTTCAAGTTTTTTAGGCTCCTCTCCTGATTTTTATTCTCTTAGGCTCCTCTCCTGATTTTTATTCTCTTAGACTCCTGTCCTGCTTTCAAGTTTTTTAGGCTCCTCTCCTGATTTTTATTCTCGTAGACTCCTCTCCTGACTTTTATTCTCTTAGGCTCCTCTCCTGATTTTTATTCTCTTAGGCTCCTCTCCTGATTTTTATTCTCTTAGGCTCCTCTCCTGATTTTTATTCTCTTAGGCTCCTCTCTTGATTTTTATTCTCTTAGGCTCCTGTCCTGCTTTCAAGTTTTTTAGGCTCTTCTCCTGATTTTTATTCTCTTAGGCTCCTCTCCTGCTTTCAAGTTTTTTAGGCTCCTCTCCTGATTTTTATTCTCTTAGGCTCCTCTCCTGATTTTTATTCTCTTAGGCTCCTCTCCTGATTTTTATTCTCTTAGGCTCCTCTTCTGATTTTAAGTTTTTTAGGCTCCTCTCCTGATTTTTATTCTCTTAGGCTCCTCTCCTGCTTTCAAGTTTTTTAGGCTCCTCTCCTGATTTTTATTCTCTTAGGCTCCTCTCCTGATTTTTATTCTCTTAGGCTCCTCTCCTGATTTTTACTCTCTTAGGCTCCTCTCCTGATTTTTATTCTCTTAGGCTCCTCTCCTGATTTTTACTCTCTTAGGCTCCTCTCTTGATTTTTATTGTCTTAGGCTCCTCTCCTGATTTTTATTCTCTTAGGCTCCTCTTCTGATTTCCAGATTTTAGGCTCCTCTCCTAATTTTTATTCTCTTAGGCTCCTCTCCTGATTTTTATTCTCTTAGGCTCCTCTCCTGCTTTCAAGTTTTTTAGGCTCCTCTCCTGATTTTTATTCTCTTAGGCTCCTCTCCTGATTTTTATTCTCTTAGGCTCCTCTCCTGATTTTTATTCTCTTAGGCTCCTCTTCTGATTTTAAGTTTTTTAGGCTCCTCTCCTGATTTTTATTCTCTTAGGCTCCTCTCCTGATTTTTATTCTCTTAGGCTCCTCTCCTGATTTTTATTCTCTTAGGCTCCTCTTCTTATTTTAAGTTTTTTAGGCTCCTCTCCTGATTTTTATTCTCTTAGGCTCCTCTCTTGATTTTTATTCTCTTAGGCTCCTCTCCTGATTTTTATTCTCTTAGGCTCCTCTCCTGATTTTCACTCTCTTAGGCTCCTGTCCTGATTTTTATTCTCTTAGACTCCTGTCCTGCTTTCAAGTTTTTTAGGCTCCTCTCCTGATTTTTATTCTCTTAGGCTCCTCTCCTGATTTTTATTCTCTTAGGCTCCTCTCCTGATTTTTATTCTCTTAGGCTCCTCTTCTGATTTTAAGTTTTTTAGGCTCCTCTCCTGATTTTTATTCTCTTAGGCTCCTCTCCTGATTTTTATTCTCTTAGGCTCCTCTCCTGCTTTCAAGTTTTTTAGGCTCCTCTCCTGATTTTTATTCTCTTAGGCTCCTCTTCTGATTTTAAGTTTTTTAGGCTCCTCTCCTGATTTTTATTCTCTTAGGCTCCTCTCCTGATTTTTATTCTCTTAGACTCCTCTCCTGCTTTCAAGTTTTTTAGGCTCCTCTCCTGATTTTTATTCTCTTAGGCTCCTCTCCTGATTTTTACTCTCTTAGGCTCCTCTCTTGATTTTTATTGTCTTAGGCTCCTCTCCTGATTTTTATTCTCTTAGGCTCCTCTTCTGATTTCCAGATTTTAGGCTCCTCTCCTAATTTTTATTCTCTTAGGCTCCTCTCCTGATTTTTACTCTCTTAGGCTCCTCTCCTGATTTTTATTCTCTTAGGCTCCTCTCCTGATTTTTATTCTCTTAGGCTCCTCTCCTGATTTTTATTCTCTTAGGCTCCTCTCCTGATTTTTATTCTCTTAGGCTCCTCTCTTGATTTTTATTCTCTTAGGCTCCTCTCCTGCTTTCAAGTTTTTTAGGCTCCTCTCCTGATTTTTATTCTCTTAGGCTCCTCTCCTGATTTTTATTCTCTTAGGCTCCTCTTCTGATTTTAAGTTTTTTAGGCTCCTCTCCTGATTTTTATTCTCTTAGGCTCCTCTCCTGATTTTTATTCTCTTAGGCTCCTCTCCTGCTTTCAAGTTTTTTAGGCTCCTCTCCTGATTTTTATTCTCTTAGGCTCCTCTCCTGATTTTTATTCTCTTAGGCTCCTCTCCTGATTGTTATTCTCTTAGACTCCTGTCCTGCTTTCAAGTTTTTTAGGCTCCTCTCCTGATTTTTATTCTCTTAGGCTCCTCTCCTGATTTTTATTCTCTTAGGCTCCTCTCCTGATTTTTATTCTCTTAGGCTCCTCTCCTGATTTTTATTCTCTTAGGCTCCTCTCCTGATTTTTACTCTCTTAGGCTCCTCTTCTGATTTCAAGTTTTTTAGGCTCCTCTCCTGATTTTTATTCTCTTTGGCTCCTCTCTTGATTTTTATTCTCTTAGGCTCCTCTCCTGATTTTTATTCTCTTAGGCTCCTCTCCTGATTTTTATTCTCTTAGGCTCCTCTCCTGATTTTTATTCTCTTAGGTTCCTGTCCTGCTTTCAAGTTTTTTAGGCTCCTCTCCTGATTTTTATTCTCTTAGGCTCCTCTCCTGCTTTCAAGTTTTTTAGGCTCCTCTCCTGATTTTTATTCTCTTAGGCTCCTCTCCTGATTTTTACTCTCTTAGGCTCCTCTCCTGATTTTTACTCTCTTAGGCTCCTCTCCTGATTTTTATTCTCTTAGGCTCCTCTCCTGATTTTTATTCTCTTAGGCTCCTCTCCTGATTTTTATTCTCTTAGGCTCCTCTCTTGATTTTTATTGTCTTAGGCTCCTCTCCTGATTTTTATTCTCTTAGGCTCCTCTTCTGATTTCCAGATTTTAGGCTCCTCTCCTAATTTTTATTCTCTTAGGCTCCTCTCCTGATTTTTATTCTCTTAGGCTCCTCTCCTGCTTTCAAGTTTTTTAGGCTCCTCTCCTGATTTTTATTCTCTTAGGCTCCTCTCCTGATTTTTATTCTCTTAGGCTCCTCTCCTGATTTTTATTCTCTTAGGCTCCTCTTCTGATTTTAAGTTTTTTAGGCTCCTCTCCTGATTTTTATTCTCTTAGGCTCCTCTCTTGATTTTTATTCTCTTAGGCTCCTCTCCTGATTTTTATTCTCTTAGGCTCCTCTCCTGATTTTTATTCTCTTAGGCTCCTCTCCTGATTTTTATTCTCTTAGGCTCCTCTTCTTATTTTAAGTTTTTTAGGCTCCTCTCCTGATTTTTATTCTCTTAGGCTCCTCTCTTGATTTTTATTCTCTTAGGCTCCTCTCCTGATTTTTATTCTCTTAGGCTCCTCTCCTGATTTTCACACTCTTAGGCTCCTGTCCTGATTTTTATTCTCTTAGACTCCTGTCCTGCTTTCAAGTTTTTTAGGCTCCTCTCCTGATTTTTATTCTCTTAGGCTCCTCTCCTGATTTTTATTCTCTTAGGCTCCTCTCCTGATTTTTATTCTCTTAGGCTCCTCTCCTGATTTTTATTCTCTTAGACTCCTGTCCTGCTTACAAGTTTTTTAGGCTCCTCTCCTGATTTTTATTCTCTTAGGCTCCTCTCCTGATTTTTATTCTCTTAGGCTCCTCTCCTGATTTTTATTCTCTTAGGCTCCTCTCCTGATTTTTATTCTCTTAGGCTCCTCTTCTGATTTTAAGTTTTTTAGGCTCCTCTCCTGATTTTTATTCTCTTAGGCTCCTCTCCTGATTTTTATTCTCTTAGGCTCCTCTCCTGCTTTCAAGTTTTTTAGGCTCCTCTCCTGATTTTTATTCTCTTAGGCTCCTCTCCTGCTTTCAAGTTTTTTAGGCTCCTCTCCTGATTTTTATTCTCTTAGGCTCCTCTCCTGATTTTTATTCTCTTAGGCTCCTCTTCTGATTTTAAGTTTTTTAGGCTCCTCTCCTGATTTTTATTCTCTTAGGCTCCTCTCCTGATTTTTATTCTCTTAGGCTCCTCTCCTGCTTTCAAGTTTTTTAGGCTCCTCTCCTGATTTTTATTCTCTTAGGCTCCTCTCCTGATTTTTATTCTCTTAGGCTCCTCTCCTGATTTTTATTCTCTTAGGCTCCTCTCCTGATTTTTACTCTCTTAGGCTCCTCTCCTGATTTTAAGTTTTTTAGGCTCCTCTCCTGATTTTTATTCTCTTAGGCTCCTCTCCTGATTTTTATTCTCTTAGGCTCCTCTCCTGATTTTTACTCTCTTAGGCTCCTCTTCTGATTTCAAGTTTTTTAGGCTCCTCTCCTGATTTTTATTCTCTTAGGCTCCTCTCCTGCTTTCAAGTTTTTTAGGCTCCTCTCCTGATTTTTATTCTCTTAGGCTCCTCTCCTGATTTTTATTCTCTTAGGCTCCTCTCCTGATTTTTATTCTCTTAGGCTCCTCTTCTGATTTTAAGTTTTTTAGGCTCCTCTCCTGATTTTTATTCTCTTAGGCTCCTCTCTTGATTTTTATTCTCTTAGGCTCCTCTCCTGATTTTTATTCTCTTAGGCTCCT
The DNA here is from genome assembly GCF_036250125.1 of Pseudopipra pipra. Classification (NCBI taxonomy): domain Eukaryota; kingdom Metazoa; phylum Chordata; class Aves; order Passeriformes; family Pipridae; genus Pseudopipra; species Pseudopipra pipra. The sequence continues at coordinate 18,907 of NW_026990776.1, read as the reverse complement.
GTCCTGCTTTCAAGTTTTTTAGGCTCCTCTCCTGATTTTTATTCTCTTAGGCTCCTCTCCTGCTTTCAAGTTTTTTAGGCTCCTCTCCTGATTTTTATTCTCTTAGGCTCCTCTCCTGATTTTTATTCTCTTAGGCTCCTCTCCTGATTTTTACTCTCTTAGGCTCCTCTCCTGATTTTTATTCTCTTAGGCTCCTCTCCTGATTTTTACTCTCTTAGGCTCCTCTCTTGATTTTTATTGTCTTAGGCTCCTCTCCTGATTTTTATTCTCTTAGGCTCCTCTTCTGATTTCCAGATTTTAGGCTCCTCTCCTAATTTTTATTCTCTTAGGCTCCTCTCCTGATTTTTACTCTCTTAGGCTCCTCTCCTGATTTTTATTCTCTTAGGCTCCTCTCCTGATTTTTATTCTCTTAGGCTCCTCTCCTGATTTTTATTCTCTTAGGCTCCTCTCCTGATTTTTATTCTCTTAGGCTCCTCTCTTGATTTTTATTCTCTTAGGCTCCTGTCCTGCTTTCAAGTTTTTTAGGCTCCTCTCCTGATTTTTATTCTCTTAGGCTCCTCTCCTGATTTTTATTCTCTTAGACTCCTGTCCTGCTTTCAAGTTTTTTAGGCTCCTCTCCTGATTTTTATTCTCGTAGACTCCTCTCCTGACTTTTATTCTCTTAGGCTCCTCTCCTGATTTTTATTCTCTTAGGCTCCTCTCCTGATTTTTATTCTCTTAGGCTCCTCTCCTGATTTTTATTCTCTTAGGCTCCTCTCTTGATTTTTATTCTCTTAGGCTCCTGTCCTGCTTTCAAGTTTTTTAGGCTCTTCTCCTGATTTTTATTCTCTTAGGCTCCTCTCCTGCTTTCAAGTTTTTTAGGCTCCTCTCCTGATTTTTATTCTCTTAGGCTCCTCTCCTGATTTTTATTCTCTTAGGCTCCTCTCCTGATTTTTATTCTCTTAGGCTCCTCTTCTGATTTTAAGTTTTTTAGGCTCCTCTCCTGATTTTTATTCTCTTAGGCTCCTCTCCTGCTTTCAAGTTTTTTAGGCTCCTCTCCTGATTTTTATTCTCTTAGGCTCCTCTCCTGATTTTTATTCTCTTAGGCTCCTCTCCTGATTTTTACTCTCTTAGGCTCCTCTCCTGATTTTTATTCTCTTAGGCTCCTCTCCTGATTTTTACTCTCTTAGGCTCCTCTCTTGATTTTTATTGTCTTAGGCTCCTCTCCTGATTTTTATTCTCTTAGGCTCCTCTTCTGATTTCCAGATTTTAGGCTCCTCTCCTAATTTTTATTCTCTTAGGCTCCTCTCCTGATTTTTATTCTCTTAGGCTCCTCTCCTGCTTTCAAGTTTTTTAGGCTCCTCTCCTGATTTTTATTCTCTTAGGCTCCTCTCCTGATTTTTATTCTCTTAGGCTCCTCTCCTGATTTTTATTCTCTTAGGCTCCTCTTCTGATTTTAAGTTTTTTAGGCTCCTCTCCTGATTTTTATTCTCTTAGGCTCCTCTCCTGATTTTTATTCTCTTAGGCTCCTCTCCTGATTTTTATTCTCTTAGGCTCCTCTTCTTATTTTAAGTTTTTTAGGCTCCTCTCCTGATTTTTATTCTCTTAGGCTCCTCTCTTGATTTTTATTCTCTTAGGCTCCTCTCCTGATTTTTATTCTCTTAGGCTCCTCTCCTGATTTTCACTCTCTTAGGCTCCTGTCCTGATTTTTATTCTCTTAGACTCCTGTCCTGCTTTCAAGTTTTTTAGGCTCCTCTCCTGATTTTTATTCTCTTAGGCTCCTCTCCTGATTTTTATTCTCTTAGGCTCCTCTCCTGATTTTTATTCTCTTAGGCTCCTCTTCTGATTTTAAGTTTTTTAGGCTCCTCTCCTGATTTTTATTCTCTTAGGCTCCTCTCCTGATTTTTATTCTCTTAGGCTCCTCTCCTGCTTTCAAGTTTTTTAGGCTCCTCTCCTGATTTTTATTCTCTTAGGCTCCTCTTCTGATTTTAAGTTTTTTAGGCTCCTCTCCTGATTTTTATTCTCTTAGGCTCCTCTCCTGATTTTTATTCTCTTAGACTCCTCTCCTGCTTTCAAGTTTTTTAGGCTCCTCTCCTGATTTTTATTCTCTTAGGCTCCTCTCCTGATTTTTACTCTCTTAGGCTCCTCTCTTGATTTTTATTGTCTTAGGCTCCTCTCCTGATTTTTATTCTCTTAGGCTCCTCTTCTGATTTCCAGATTTTAGGCTCCTCTCCTAATTTTTATTCTCTTAGGCTCCTCTCCTGATTTTTACTCTCTTAGGCTCCTCTCCTGATTTTTATTCTCTTAGGCTCCTCTCCTGATTTTTATTCTCTTAGGCTCCTCTCCTGATTTTTATTCTCTTAGGCTCCTCTCCTGATTTTTATTCTCTTAGGCTCCTCTCTTGATTTTTATTCTCTTAGGCTCCTGTCCTGCTTTCAAGTTTTTTAGGCTCTTCTCCTGATTTTTATTCTCTTAGGCTCCTCTCCTGCTTTCAAGTTTTTTAGGCTCCTCTCCTGATTTTTATTCTCTTAGGCTCCTCTCCTGATTTTTATTCTCTTAGGCTCCTCTTCTGATTTTAAGTTTTTTAGGCTCCTCTCCTGATTTTTATTCTCTTAGGCTCCTCTCCTGATTTTTATTCTCTTAGGCTCCTCTCCTGCTTTCAAGTTTTTTAGGCTCCTCTCCTGATTTTTATTCTCTTAGGCTCCTCTCCTGATTTTTATTCTCTTAGGCTCCTCTCCTGATTGTTATTCTCTTAGACTCCTGTCCTGCTTTCAAGTTTTTTAGGCTCCTCTCCTGATTTTTATTCTCTTAGGCTCCTCTCCTGATTTTTATTCTCTTAGGCTCCTCTCCTGATTTTTATTCTCTTAGGCTCCTCTCCTGATTTTTATTCTCTTAGGCTCCTCTCCTGATTTTTACTCTCTTAGGCTCCTCTTCTGATTTCAAGTTTTTTAGGCTCCTCTCCTGATTTTTATTCTCTTTGGCTCCTCTCTTGATTTTTATTCTCTTAGGCTCCTCTCCTGATTTTTATTCTCTTAGGCTCCTCTCCTGATTTTTATTCTCTTAGGCTCCTCTCCTGCTTTCAAGTTTTTTAGGCTCCTCTCCTGATTTTTATTCTCTTAGGCTCCTCTCCTGATTTTTATTCTCTTAGGCTCCTCTCCTGATTTTTATTCTCTTAGGCTCCTCTCCTGATTTTTATTCTCTTAGGCTCCTCTCCTGATTTTTATTCTCTTAGGTTCCTGTCCTGCTTTCAAGTTTTTTAGGCTCCTCTCCTGATTTTTATTCTCTTAGGCTCCTCTCCTGCTTTCAAGTTTTTTAGGCTCCTCTCCTGATTTTTATTCTCTTAGGCTCCTCTCCTGATTTTTACTCTCTTAGGCTCCTCTCCTGATTTTTACTCTCTTAGGCTCCTCTCCTGATTTTTATTCTCTTAGGCTCCTCTCCTGATTTTTATTCTCTTAGGCTCCTCTCCTGATTTTTATTCTCTTAGGCTCCTCTCTTGATTTTTATTGTCTTAGGCTCCTCTCCTGATTTTTATTCTCTTAGGCTCCTCTTCTGATTTCCAGATTTTAGGCTCCTCTCCTAATTTTTATTCTCTTAGGCTCCTCTCCTGATTTTTATTCTCTTAGGCTCCTCTCCTGCTTTCAAGTTTTTTAGGCTCCTCTCCTGATTTTTATTCTCTTAGGCTCCTCTCCTGATTTTTATTCTCTTAGGCTCCTCTCCTGATTTTTATTCTCTTAGGCTCCTCTTCTGATTTTAAGTTTTTTAGGCTCCTCTCCTGATTTTTATTCTCTTAGGCTCCTCTCTTGATTTTTATTCTCTTAGGCTCCTCTCCTGATTTTTATTCTCTTAGGCTCCTCTCCTGATTTTTATTCTCTTAGGCTCCTCTCCTGATTTTTATTCTCTTAGGCTCCTCTTCTTATTTTAAGTTTTTTAGGCTCCTCTCCTGATTTTTATTCTCTTAGGCTCCTCTCTTGATTTTTATTCTCTTAGGCTCCTCTCCTGATTTTTATTCTCTTAGGCTCCTCTCCTGATTTTCACACTCTTAGGCTCCTGTCCTGATTTTTATTCTCTTAGACTCCTGTCCTGCTTTCAAGTTTTTTAGGCTCCTCTCCTGATTTTTATTCTCTTAGGCTCCTCTCCTGATTTTTATTCTCTTAGGCTCCTCTCCTGATTTTTATTCTCTTAGGCTCCTCTCCTGATTTTTATTCTCTTAGACTCCTGTCCTGCTTACAAGTTTTTTAGGCTCCTCTCCTGATTTTTATTCTCTTAGGCTCCTCTCCTGATTTTTATTCTCTTAGGCTCCTCTCCTGATTTTTATTCTCTTAGGCTCCTCTCCTGATTTTTATTCTCTTAGGCTCCTCTTCTGATTTTAAGTTTTTTAGGCTCCTCTCCTGATTTTTATTCTCTTAGGCTCCTCTCCTGATTTTTATTCTCTTAGGCTCCTCTCCTGCTTTCAAGTTTTTTAGGCTCCTCTCCTGATTTTTATTCTCTTAGGCTCCTCTCCTGCTTTCAAGTTTTTTAGGCTCCTCTCCTGATTTTTATTCTCTTAGGCTCCTCTCCTGATTTTTATTCTCTTAGGCTCCTCTTCTGATTTTAAGTTTTTTAGGCTCCTCTCCTGATTTTTATTCTCTTAGGCTCCTCTCCTGATTTTTATTCTCTTAGGCTCCTCTCCTGCTTTCAAGTTTTTTAGGCTCCTCTCCTGATTTTTATTCTCTTAGGCTCCTCTCCTGATTTTTATTCTCTTAGGCTCCTCTCCTGATTTTTATTCTCTTAGGCTCCTCTCCTGATTTTTACTCTCTTAGGCTCCTCTCCTGATTTTAAGTTTTTTAGGCTCCTCTCCTGATTTTTATTCTCTTAGGCTCCTCTCCTGATTTTTATTCTCTTAGGCTCCTCTCCTGATTTTTACTCTCTTAGGCTCCTCTTCTGATTTCAAGTTTTTTAGGCTCCTCTCCTGATTTTTATTCTCTTAGGCTCCTCTCCTGCTTTCAAGTTTTTTAGGCTCCTCTCCTGATTTTTATTCTCTTAGGCTCCTCTCCTGATTTTTATTCTCTTAGGCTCCTCTCCTGATTTTTATTCTCTTAGGCTCCTCTTCTGATTTTAAGTTTTTTAGGCTCCTCTCCTGATTTTTATTCTCTTAGGCTCCTCTCCTGATTTTTATTCTCTTAGGCTCCTCTCCTGATTTTTATTCTCTTAGGCTCCTCTTCTGATTTTAAGTTTTTTAGGCTCCTCTCCTGATTTTTATTCTCTTAGGCTCCTCTCCTGATTTTTATTCTCTTAGGCTCCTCTCCTGATTTTTATTCTCTTAGACTCCTGTCCTGCTTTCAAGTTTTTTAGGCTCCTCTCCTGATTTTTATTCTCTTAGGCTCCTCTCCTGATTTTTATTCTCTTAGGCTCCTCTCCTGCTTTCAAGTTTTTTAGGCTCCTCTCCTGATTTTTATTCTCTTAGGCTCCTCTCCTGATTTTTATTCTCTTAGGCTCCTCTCCTGATTTTTATTCTCTTAGGCTCCTCTTCTGATTTTAAGTTTTTTAGGCTCCTCTCCTGATTTTTATTCTCTTAGGCTCCTCTCCTGATTTTTATTCTCTTAGACTCCTGTCCTGCTTTCAAGTTTTTTAGGCTCCTCTCCTGATTTTCACTCTCTTAGGCTCCTCTCCTGATTTTTATTCTCTTAGACTCCTGTCCTGCTTTCAAGTTTTTTAGGCTCCTCTCCTGATTTTTATTCTCTTAGGCTCCTCTCCTGATTTTTATTCTCTTAGGCTCCTCTCCTGCTTTCAAGTTTTTTAGGCTCCTCTCCTGATTTTTATTCTCTTAGGCTCCTCTCCTGCTTTCAAGTTTTTTAGGCTCCTCTCCTGATTTTTATTCTCTTAGGCTCCTCTCCTGATTTTTATTCTCTTAGGCTCCTCTTCTGATTTTAAGTTTTTTAGGCTCCTCTCCTGATTTTTATTCTCTTAGGCTCCTCTCCTGATTTTTATTCTCTTAGACTCCTGTCCTGCTTTCAAGTTTTTTAGGCTCCTCTCCTGATTTTTATTCTCTTAGGCTCCTCTCCTGATTTTTATTCTCTTAGGCTCCTCTCCTGATTTTTATTCTCTTAGGCTCCTCTCCTGATTTTTACTCTCTTAGGCTCCTCTTCTGATTTTAAGTTTTTTAGGCTCCTCTCCTGATTTTTATTCTCTTAGGCTCCTCTCCTGATTTTTATTCTCTTAGGCTCCTCTCCTGATTTTTACTCTCTTAGGCTCCTCTTCTGATTTCAAGTTTTTTAGGCTCCTCTCCTGATTTTTATTCTCTTAGGCTCCTCTCTTGATTTTTATTCTCTTAGGCTCCTCTCCTGATTTTTATTCTCTTAGGCTCCTCTCCTGATTTTTATTCTCTTAGGCTCCTCTCCTGATTTTTATTCTCTTAGGCTCCTCTTGTGATTTTAAGTTTTTTAGGCTCCTCTCCTGATTTTTATTCTCTTAGGCTCCTCTCTTGATTTTTATTCTCTTAGGCTCCTCTCCTGATTTTTATTCTCTTAGGCTCCTCTCCTGATTTTTATTCTCTTAGGCTCCTCTCCTGATTTTTATTCTCTTAGGCTCCTCTCCTGATTTTTATTCTCTTAGGCTCCTCTCCTGATTTTTACTCTCTTAGGCTCCTCTCTTGATTTTTATTGTCTTAGGCTCCTCTCCTGATTTTTATTCTCTTAGGCTCCTCTTTTGATTTCCAGTTTTTTAGGCTCCTCTCCTGATTTTTATTCTCTTAGGCTCCTCTCCTGATTTTTATTCTCTTAGGCTCCTCTCCTGATTTTTATTCTCTTAGGCTCCTCTTCTGATTTTAAGTTTTTTAGGCTCCTCTCCTGATTTTTATTCTCTTAGGCTCCTCTCCTGATTTTTACTCTCTTAGGCTCCTCTCCTGATTTTTATTCTCTTAGGGTCCTCTCCTGATTTCAAGTTTTTTAGGCTCCTCTCCTGATTTTTATTCTCTTAGGCTCCTCTCCTGATTTTTATTCTCTTAGGCTCCTCTCCTGATTTTTATTCTCTTAGACTCCTGTCCTGCTTTCAAGTTTTTTAGGCTCCTCTCCTGATTTTTATTCTCTTAGACTCCTCTCCTGATTTTTATTCTCTTAGGCTCCTCTCCTGATTTTTATTCTGTTAGGCTCCTCTCCTGATTTTAAGTTTTTAAGGCTCCTCTCCTGATTTTTATTCTCTTAGGCTCCTCTCCTGATTTTTATTCTCTTAGGCTCCTCTCCTGATTTTTACTCTCTTAGGCTCCTCTTCTGATTTTAAGTTTTTTAGGCTCCTCTCCTGATTTTTACTCTCTTAGGCTCCTCTCTTGATTTTTATTGTCTTAGGCTCCTCTCCTGATTTTTATTCTCTTAGGCTCCTCTTCTGATTTTAAGTTTTTTAGGCTCCTCTCCTGATTTTTATTCTCTTAGTCTCCTCTCCTGATTTTTATTCTCTTAGGCTCCTCTCTTGATTTTTATTCTCTTAGGCTCCTCTCCTGATTTTTACTCTCTTAGACTCCTCTCCTGATTTTTATTCTCTTAGGCTCCTCTCCTGATTTTTATTCTCTTAGGCTCCTCTCCTGCTTTCAAGTTTTTTAGGCTCCTCTCCTGATTTTTATTCTCTTAGGCTCCTCTCCTGATTTTTATTCTCTTAGGCTCCTCTCCTGATTTTTATACTCTTAGGCTCCTCTTCTGATTTTAAGTTTTTTAGGCTCCTCTCCTGATTTTTATTCTCTTAGGCTCCTCTCTTGATTTTTATTCTCTTAGGCTCCTCTCCTGATTTTTATTCTCTTAGGCTCCTGTCCTGCTTTCAAGTTTTTTAGGCTCCTCTCCTGATTTTTATTCTCTTAGGCTCCTCTCCTGCTTTCAAGTTTTTTAGGCTCCTCTCCTGATTTTTATTCTCTTAGGCTCCTCTCCTGATTTTTATTCTCTTAGGCTCCTCTCCTGATTTTTACTCTCTTAGGCTCCTCTCCTGATTTTTATTCTCTTAGGCTCCTCTCCTGATTTTTACTCTCTTAGGCTCCTCTCTTGATTTTTATTGTCTTAGGCTCCTCTCCTGATTTTTATTCTCTTAGGCTCCTCTTCTGATTTCCAGATTTTAGGCTCCTCTCCTAATTTTTATTCTCTTAGGCTCCTCTCCTGATTTTTACTCTCTTAGGCTCCTCTCCTGATTTTTATTCTCTTAGGCTCCTCTCCTGATTTTTATTCTCTTAGGCTCCTCTCCTGATTTTTATTCTCTTAGGCTCCTCTCCTGATTTTTATTCTCTTAGGCTCCTCTCCTGATTTTTATTCTCTTAGGCTCCTCTCTTGATTTTTATTCTCTTAGGCTCCTGTCCTGCTTTCAAGTTTTTTAGGCTCTTCTCCTGATTTTTATTCTCTTAGGCTCCTCTCCTGCTTTCAAGTTTTTTAGGCTCCTCTCCTGATTTTTATTCTCTTAGGCTCCTCTCCTGATTTTTATTCTCTTAGGCTCCTCTCCTGATTTTTATTCTCTTAGGCTCCTCTTCTGATTTTAAGTTTTTTAGGCTCCTCTCCTGATTTTTATTCTCTTAGGCTCCTCTCCTGATTTTTATTCTCTTAGGCTCCTCTCTTGATTTTTATTCTCTTAGGTTCCTGTCCTGCTTTCAAGTTTTTTAGGCTCCTCTCCTGATTTTTATTCTCTTAGGCTCCTCTCCTGCTTTCAAGTTTTTTAGGCTCCTCTCCTGATTTTTATTCTCTTAGGCTCCTCTCCTGATTTTTACTCTCTTAGGCTCCTCTCCTGATTTTTACTCTCTTAGGCTCCTCTCCTGATTTTTATTCTCTTAGGCTCCTCTCCTGATTTTTACTCTCTTAGGCTCCTCTCTTGATTTTTATTGTCTTAGGCTCCTCTCCTGATTTTTATTCTCTTAGGCTCCTCTTCTGATTTCCAGATTTTAGGCTCCTCTCCTAATTTTTATTCTCTTAGGCTCCTCTCCTGATTTTTATTCTCTTAGGCTCCTCTCCTGCTTTCAAGTTTTTTAGGCTCCTCTCCTGATTTTTATTCTCTTAGGCTCCTCTCCTGATTTTTATTCTCTTAGGCTCCTCTCCTGATTTTTATTCTCTTAGGCTCCTCTTCTGATTTTAAGTTTTTTAGGCTCCTCTCCTGATTTTTATTCTCTTAGGCTCCTCTCCTGATTTTTATTCTCTTAGGCTCCTCTCCTGCTTTCAAGTTTTTTAGGCTCCTCTCCTGATTTTTATTCTCTTAGGCTCCTCTCCTGATTTTTATTCTCTTAGGCTCCTCTTCTGATTTTAAGTTTTTTAGGCTCCTCTCCTGATTTTTATTCTCTTAGGCTCCTCTCCTGCTTTCAAGTTTTTTAGGCTCCTCTCCTGATTTTTATTCTCTTAGGCTCCTCTCCTGATTTTTATTCTCTTAGGCTCCTCTCCTGATTGTTATTCTCTTAGACTCCTGTCCTGCTTTCAAGTTTTTTAGGCTCCTCTCCTGATTTTTATTCTCTTAGGCTCCTCTCCTGATTTTTATTCTCTTAGGCTCCTCTCCTGATTTTTATTCTCTTAGGCTCCTCTCCTGATTTTTATTCTCTTAGGCTCCTCTCCTGATTTTTACTCTCTTAGGCTCCTCTTCTGATTTCAAGTTTTTTAGGCTCCTCTCCTGATTTTTATTCTCTTAGGCTCCTCTCTTGATTTTTATTCTCTTAGGCTCCTCTCCTGATTTTTATTCTCTTAGGCTCCTCTCCTGATTTTTATTCTCTTAGGCTCCTCTCCTGCTTTCAAGTTTTTTAGGCTCCTCTCCTGATTTTTATTCTCTTAGGCTCCTCTCCTGATTTTTATTCTCTTAGGCTCCTCTCCTGATTTTTATTCTCTTAGGCTCCTCTCCTGATTTTTATTCTCTTAGGCTCCTCTCCTGATTTTTATTCTCTTAGGTTCCTGTCCTGCTTTCAAGTTTTTTAGGCTCCTCTCCTGATTTTTATTCTCTTAGGCTCCTCTCCTGCTTTCAAGTTTTTTAGGCTCCTCTCCTGATTTTTATTCTCTTAGGCTCCTCTCCTGATTTTTACTCTCTTAGGCTCCTCTCCTGATTTTTACTCTCTTAGGCTCCTCTCCTGATTTTTATTCTCTTAGGCTCCTCTCCTGATTTTTATTCTCTTAGGCTCCTCTCCTGATTTTTATTCTCTTAGGCTCCTCTCTTGATTTTTATTGTCTTAGGCTCCTCTCCTGATTTTTATTCTCTTAGGCTCCTCTTCTGATTTCCAGATTTTAGGCTCCTCTCCTAATTTTTATTCTCTTAGGCCTCCTCTCCTGATTTTTATTCTCTTAGGCTCCTCTCCTGCTTTCAAGTTTTTTAGGCTCCTCTCCTGATTTTTATTCTCTTAGGCTCCTCTCCTGATTTTTATTCTCTTAGGCTCCTCTCCTGATTTTTATTCTCTTAGGCTCCTCTTCTGATTTTAAGTTTTTTAGGCTCCTCTCCTGATTTTTATTCTCTTAGGCTCCTCTCTTGATTTTTATTCTCTTAGGCTCCTCTCCTGATTTTTATTCTCTTAGGCTCCTCTCCTGATTTTTATTCTCTTAGGCTCCTCTCCTGATTTTTATTCTCTTAGGCTCCTCTCCTGATTTTTTATTCTCTTAGACTCCTGTCCTGCTTACAAGTTTTTTAGGCTCCTCTCCTGATTTTTATTCTCTTAGGCTCCTCTCCTGATTTTTATTCTCTTAGGCTCCTCTCCTGATTTTTATTCTCTTAGGCTCCTCTCCTGATTTTTATTCTCTTAGGCTCCTCTTCTGATTTTAAGTTTTTTAGGCTCCTCTCCTGATTTTTATTCTCTTAGGCTCCTCTCCTGATTTTTATTCTCTTAGGCTCCTCTCCTGCTTTCAAGTTTTTTAGGCTCCTCTCCTGATTTTTATTCTCTTAGGCTCCTCTCCTGCTTTCAAGTTTTTTAGGCTCCTCTCCTGATTTTTATTCTCTTAGGCTCCTCTCCTGATTTTTATTCTCTTAGGCTCCTCTTCTGATTTTAAGTTTTTTAGGCTCCTCTCCTGATTTTTATTCTCTTAGGCTCCTCTCCTGATTTTTATTCTCTTAGACTCCTGTCCTGCTTTCAAGTTTTTTAGGCTCCTCTCCTGATTTTTATTCTCTTAGGCTCCTCTCCTGATTTTTATTCTCTTAGGCTCCTCTCCTGATTTTTATTCTCTTAGGCTCCTCTCCTGATTTTTACTCTCTTAGGCTCCTCTTCTGATTTTAAGTTTTTTTAGGCTCCTCTCCTGATTTTTATTCTCTTAGGCTCCTCTCCTGATTTTTATTCTCTTAGGCTCCTCTCCTGATTTTTACTCTCTTAGGCTCCTCTTCTGATTTCAAGTTTTTTAGGCTCCTCTCCTGATTTTTATTCTCTTAGGCTCCTCTCTTGATTTTTATTCTCTTAGGCTCCTCTCCTGATTTTTATTCTCTTAGGCTCCTCTCCTGATTTTTATTCTCTTAGGCTCCTCTCCTGATTTTTATTCTCTTAGGCTCCTCTTGTGATTTTAAGTTTTTTAGGCTCCTCTCCTGATTTTTATTCTCTTAGGCTCCTCTCTTGATTTTTATTCTCTTAGGCTCCTCTTGTGATTTTAAGTTTTTTAGGCTCCTCTCCTGATTTTTATTCTCTTAGGCTCCTCTCCTGATTTTTATTCTCTTAGGCTCCTCTCCTGATTTTTATTCTCTTAGGCTCCTCTCCTGCTTTCAAGTTTTTTTAGGCTCCTCTCCTGATTTTTATTCTCTTAGGCTCCTCTCCTGATTTTTATTCTCTTAGGCTCCTCTCCTGATTTTTATACTCTTAGGCTCCTCTTCTGATTTTAAGTTTTTTAGGCTCCTCTCCTGATTTTTATTCTCTTAGGCTCCTCTCCTGATTTTTATTCTCTTAGGCTCCTCTCCTGATTTTTATTCTCTTAGGCTCCTGTCCTGCTTTCAAGTTTTTTAGGCTCCTCTCCTGATTTTTATTCTCTTAGGCTCCTCTCCTGCTTTCAAGTTTTTTAGGCTCCTCTCCTGATTTTTATTCTCTTAGGCTCCTCTCCTGATTTTTATTTCTCTTAGGCTCCTCTCCTGATTTTTATTCTCTTAGGCTCCTCTCCTGATTTTTATTCTCTTAGGCTCCTCTCTTGATTTTTATTCTCTTAGGCTCCTGTCCTGCTTTCAAGTTTTTTAGGCTCCTCTCCTGATTTTTATTCTCTTAGGCTCCTCTTCTGATTTCCAGATTTAGGCTCCTCTCCTAATTTTTATTCTCTTAGGCTCCTCTCCTGATTTTTACTCTCTTAGGCTCCTCTCCTGATTTTTATTCTCTTAGGCTCCTCTCCTGATTTTTATTCTCTTAGGCTCCTCTCCTGATTTTTATTCTCTTAGGCTCCTCTCCTGATTTTTATTCTCTTAGGCTCCTCTCTTGATTTTTATTCTCTTAGGCTCCTGTCCTGCTTTCAAGTTTTTTAGGCTCCTCTCCTGATTTTTATTCTCTTAGGCTCCTCTCCTGATTTTTATTCTCTTAGACTCCTGTCCTGCTTTCAAGTTTTTTAGGCTCCTCTCCTGATTTTTATTCTCGTAGACTCCTCTCCTGACTTTTATTCTCTTAGGCTCCTCTCCTGATTTTTATTCTCTTAGGCTCCTCTCCTGATTTTTATTCTCTTAGGCTCCTCTCCTGATTTTTATTCTCTTAGGCTCCTCTCTTGATTTTTATTCTCTTAGGCTCCTGTCCTGCTTTCAAGTTTTTTAGGCTCTTCTCCTGATTTTTATTCTCTTAGGCTCCTCTCCTGCTTTCAAGTTTTTTAGGCTCCTCTCCTGATTTTTATTCTCTTAGGCTCCTCTCCTGATTTTTATTCTCTTAGGCTCCTCTCCTGATTTTTATTCTCTTAGGCTCCTCTTCTGATTTTAAGTTTTTTAGGCTCCTCTCCTGATTTTTATTCTCTTAGGCTCCTCTCCTGCTTTCAAGTTTTTTAGGCTCCTCTCCTGATTTTTATTCTCTTAGGCTCCTCTCCTGATTTTTATTCTCTTAGGCTCCTCTCCTGATTTTTACTCTCTTAGGCTCCTCTCCTGATTTTTATTCTCTTAGGCTCCTCTCCTGATTTTTACTCTCTTAGGCTCCTCTCTTGATTTTTATTGTCTTAGGCTCCTCTCCTGATTTTTATTCTCTTAGGCTCCTCTTCTGATTTCCAGATTTTAGGCTCCTCTCCTAATTTTTATTCTCTTAGGCTCCTCTCCTGATTTTTATTCTCTTAGGCTCCTCTCCTGCTTTCAAGTTTTTTAGGCTCCTCTCCTGATTTTTATTCTCTTAGGCTCCTCTCCTGATTTTTATTCTCTTAGGCTCCTCTCCTGATTTTTATTCTCTTAGGCTCCTCTTCTGATTTTAAGTTTTTTAGGCTCCTCTCCTGATTTTTATTCTCTTAGGCTCCTCTCCTGATTTTTATTCTCTTAGGCTCCTCTCCTGATTTTTATTCTCTTAGGCTCCTCTTCTTATTTTAAGTTTTTTAGGCTCCTCTCCTGATTTTTATTCTCTTAGGCTCCTCTCTTGATTTTTATTCTCTTAGGCTCCTCTCCTGATTTTTATTCTCTTAGGCTCCTCTCCTGATTTTCACTCTCTTAGGCTCCTGTCCTGATTTTTATTCTCTTAGACTCCTGTCCTGCTTTCAAGTTTTTTAGGCTCCTCTCCTGATTTTTATTCTCTTAGGCTCCTCTCCTGATTTTTATTCTCTTAGGCTCCTCTCCTGATTTTTATTCTCTTAGGCTCCTCTTCTGATTTTAAGTTTTTTAGGCTCCTCTCCTGATTTTTATTCTCTTAGGCTCCTCTCCTGATTTTTATTCTCTTAGGCTCCTCTCCTGCTTTCAAGTTTTTTAGGCTCCTCTCCTGATTTTTATTCTCTTAGGCTCCTCTTCTGATTTTAAGTTTTTTAGGCTCCTCTCCTGATTTTTATTCTCTTAGGCTCCTCTCCTGATTTTTATTCTCTTAGACTCCTCTCCTGCTTTCAAGTTTTTTAGGCTCCTCTCCTGATTTTTATTCTCTTAGGCTCCTCTCCTGATTTTTATTCTCTTAGGCTCCTCTCCTGATTGTTATTCTCTTAGACTCCTGTCCTGCTTTCAAGTTTTTTAGGCTCCTCTCCTGATTTTTATTCTCTTAGGCTCCTCTCCTGATTTTTATTCTCTTAGGCTCCTCTCCTGATTTTTATTCTCTTAGGCTCCTCTCCTGATTTTTATTCTCTTAGGCTCCTCTTCTGATTTTAAGTTTTTTAGGCTCCTCTCCTGATTTTTATTCTCTTAGGCTCCTCTCCTGATTTTTACTCTCTTTGGCTCCTCTCCTGATTTTTATTCTCTTAGGCTCCTCTCCTGATTTCAAGTTTTTTAGGCTCCTCTCCTGATTTTTATTCTCTTAGGCTCCTCTCCTGATTTTTATTCTCTTAGGCTCCTCTCCTGCTTTCAAGTTTTTTAGGCTCCTCTCCTGATTTTTATTCTCTTAGGCTCCTCTCCTGATTTTTATTCTCTTAGGCTCCTCTTCTGATTTTAAGTTTTTTAGGCTCCTCTCCTGATTTTTATTCTCTTAGGCTCCTCTCCTGATTTTTATTCTCTTAGGCTCCTCTCCTGCTTTCAAGTTTTTTAGGCTCCTCTCCTGATTTTTATTCTCTTAGGCTCCTCTCCTGATTTTTATTCTCTTAGGCTCCTCTCCTGATTGTTATTCTCTTAGACTCCTGTCCTGCTTTCAAGTTTTTTAGGCTCCTCTCCTGATTTTCACTCTCTTAGGCTCCTCTCCTGATTTTTATTCTCTTAGGCTCCTCTCCTGCTTTCAAGTTTTTTAGGCTCCTCTCCTGATTTTTATTCTCTTAGGCTCCTCTCCTGATTTTTATTCTCTTAGGCTCCTCTCCTGATTTTTACTCTCTTAGGCTCCTCTCCTGATTTTTATTCTCTTAGGCTCCTCTCCTGATTTTTATTCTCTTAGGCTCCTCTCTTGATTTTTATTCTCTTAGGCTCCTCTCCTGATTTTTATTCTCTTAGGCTCCTCTCCTGATTTTTATTCTCTTAGGCTCCTCTCCTGCTTTCAAGTTTTTTAGGCTCCTCTCCTGATTTTTATTCTCTTAGGCTCCTCTCCTGATTTTTATTCTCTTAGGCTCCTCTCCTGATTTTTATTCTCTTAGGCTCCTCTCCTGATTTTTATTCTCTTAGGCTCCTCTCTTGATTTTTATTCTCTTAGGTTCCTGTCCTGCTTTCAAGTTTTTTAGGCTCCTCTCCTGATTTTTATTCTCTTAGGCTCCTCTCCTGCTTTCAAGTTTTTTAGGCTCCTCTCCTGATTTTTATTCTCTTAGGCTCCTCTCCTGATTTTTATTCTCTTAGGCTCCTCTCCTGATTTTTATTCTCTTAGGCTCCTCTTCTGATTTTAAGTTTTTTAGGCTCCTCTCCTGATTTTTATTCTCTTAGGCTCCTCTCTTGATTTTTATTCTCATAGGCTCCTCTCCTGATTTTTATTCTCTTAGGCTCCTCTCCTGATTTTCACTCTCTTAGGCTCCTGTCCTGATTTTTATTCTCTTAGACTCCTGTCCTGCTTTCAAGTTTTTTAGGCTCCTCTCCTGATTTTTATTCTCTTAGGCTCCTCTCCTGATTTTTATTCTCTTAGGCTCCTCTCCTGATTTTTATTCTCTTAGGCTCCTCTCCTGATTTTTATTCTCTTAGACTCCTGTCCTGCTTTCAAGTTTTTTAGGCTCCTCTCCTGATTTTTATTCTCTTAGACTCCTGTCCTGCTTACAAGTTTTTTAGGCTCCTCTCCTGATTTTTATTCTCTTAGGCTCCTCTCCTGATTTTTATTCTCTTAGGCTCCTCTCCTGATTTTTATTCTCTTAGGCTCCTCTCCTGATTTTTATTCTCTTAGGCTCCTCTTCTGATTTTAAGTTTTTTAGGCTCCTCTCCTGATTTTTATTCTCTTAGGCTCCTCTCCTGATTTTTATTCTCTTAGGCTCCTCTTCTGATTTTAAGTTTTTTAGGCTCCTCTCCTGATTTTTATTCTCTTAGGCTCCTCTCCTGATTTTTATTCTCTTAGGCTCCTCTTCTGAATTTGTTTTTTAGGCTCCTCTCCTGATTTTTATTCTCTTAGGCTCCTCTCCTGATTTTTATTCTCTTAGGCTCCTCTCCTGATTTTTATTCTCTTAGGCTCCTCTCCTGATTTTTATTCTCTTAGGCTCCTCTCCTGATTTTTATTCTCTTAGACTCCTCTTCTGATTTTAAGTTTTTTAGGCTCCTCTCCTGATTTTTACTCTCTTAGGCTCCTCTCCTGATTTTTATTCTCTTAGGCTCCTCTCCTGATTTTTATTCTCTTAGGCTCCTCTCCTGATTTTTATTCTCTTAGGCTCCTCTCCTGATTTTTATTCTCTTAGGCTCCTCTCCTGATTTTTATTCTCTTAGGCTCCTCTTCTGATTTTAAGTTTTTTAGGCTCCTCTCCTGATTTTTATTCTCTTAGGCTCCTCTCTTGATTTTTATTCTCTTAGGCTCCTCTCCTGATTTTTATTCTCTTAGACTCCTGTCTTGCTTTCAAGTTTTTTAGGCTCCTCTCCTGATTTTTATTCTCTTAGGCTCCTCTCCTGATTTTTATTCTCTTAGGCTCCTCTCCTGCTTTCAAGTTTTTTAGGCTCCTCTCCTGATTTTTATTCTCTTAGGCTCCTCTCCTGATTTTTATTCTCTTAGGCTCCTCTCCTGATTTTTACTCTCTTAGGCTCCTCTCTTGATTTTTATTCTCTTAGGCTCCTCTCCTGATTTTTATTCTCTTAGGCTCCTCTTCTGATTTTAAGTTTTTTAGGCTCCTCTCCTGATTTTTATTCTCTTAGGCTCCTCTCCTGATTTTCACTCTCTTAGGCTCCTCTCCTGATTTTTATTCTCTTAGACTCCTGTCCTGCTTTCAAGTTTTTTAGGCTCCTCTCCTGATTTTTATTCTTTTAGGCTCCTCTCCTGATTTTTATTCTGTTAGGCTCCTCTCCTGATTTTTACTCTTTTAGGCTCCTCTCCTGACTTTTATTCTCTTAGGCTCCTCTCCTGATTTTTATTCTCTTAGGCTCCTCTCCTAATTTTTGCTCTCTTAGGCTCCTCTCCTGATTTTTATTCTCTTAGGCTCCTCTCCTGATTTTTATTCTCTTAGGCTCCTCTCCTGATTTTTATTCTCTTAGGCTCCTCTCCTGATTTTTATTCTCTTAGGCTCCTCTTCTGATTTTAAGTTTTTTAGGCTCCTCTCCTGATTTTTATTCTCTTAGGCTCCTCTCCTGCTTTCAAGTTTTTTAGGCTCCTCTCCTGATTTTTATTCTCTTAGGCTCCTCTCCTGATTTTTATTCTCTTAGGCTCCTCTCCTGATTTTTATTCTCTTAGGCTCCTCTTCTGATTTTAAGTTTTTTAGGCTCCTCTCCTGATTTTTATTCTCTTAGGCTCCTGTCCTGCTTTCAAGTTTTTTAGGCTCCTCTCCTGATTTTTACTCTCTTAGGCTCCTCTCCTGATTTTTATTCTCTTAGGCTCCTCTCCTGATTTTTATTCTCTTAGGCTCCTCTCCTGATTTTTATTCTCTTAGGCTCCTCTCCTGATTTTTATTCTCTTAGGCTCCTCTCCTGATTTTTATTCTCTTAGGCTCCTCTTCTGATTTTAAGTTTTTTAGGCTCCTCTCCTGATTTTTATTCTCTTAGACTCCTCTTCTGATTTTAAGTTTTTTAGGCTCCTCTCCTGATTTTTATTCTCTTAGGCTCCTCTCCTGATTTTTATTCTCTTAGGCTCCTCTCCTGATTTTTACTCTATTAGGCTCCTCTCCTGATTTTTATTCTCTTAGGCTCCTCTCCTGATTTTTATTCTCTTAGACTCCTTTCCTGCTTTCAAGTTTTTTAGGCTCCTCTCCTGATTTTTATTCTCTTAGGCTCCTCTCCTGATTTTTATTCTCTTAGGCTCCTCTTCTGATTTTAAGTTTTTTAGGCTCCTCTCCTGATTTTTATTCTCTTAGGCTCCTCTCCTGATTTTTATTCTCTTAGGCTCCTCTCCTGATTTTTATTCTTTTAGGCTCCTCTCCTGATTTTTATTCTCTTAGGCTCCTCTCTTGATTTTTATTCTCTTAGGCTCCTCTCCTGATTTTTATTCTCTTAGGCTCCTCTCTTGATTTTTATTCTCTTAGGCTCCTCTCCTGATTTTTATTCTCTTAGGCTCCTGTCCTGCTTTCAAGTTTTTTAGGCTCCTCTCCTGATTTTTATTCTCTTAGGCTCCTCTCCTGATTTTTATTCTCTTAGGCTCCTCTTCTGATTTTAAGTTTTTTAGGCTCCTCTCCTGATTTTTATTCTCTTAGGCTCCTCTCCTGATTTTTATTCTCTTAGGCTCCTCTCCTGATTTTTACTCTCTTAGGCTCCTCTCCTGATTTTTATTCTCTTTGGCTCCTCTTCTGATTTTAAGTTTTTTAGGCTCCTCTCCTGATTTTTATTCTCTTAGGCTCCTCTCCTGATTTTTATTCTCTTAGGCTCCTCTTGTGATTTTAAGTTTTTTAGGCTCCTCTCCTGATTTTTATTCTCTTAGGCTCCTCTCCTGATTTTTATTCTCTTAGGCTCCTGTCCTGCTTTCAAGTTTTTTAGGCTCCTCTCCTGATTTTTATTCT
Organism: Pseudopipra pipra; assembly: GCF_036250125.1. Lineage (NCBI taxonomy): Eukaryota > Metazoa > Chordata > Aves > Passeriformes > Pipridae > Pseudopipra > Pseudopipra pipra. The sequence goes on along the minus strand of NW_026990776.1, from coordinate 389 downwards.
CTTAGGCTCCTCTCCTGCTTTCAAGTTTTTTAGGCTCCTCTCCTGATTTTTATTCTCTTAGGCTCCTCTCCTGATTTTTATTCTCTTAGGCTCCTCTCCTGATTTTTATTCTCTTAGGCTCCTCTCCTGATTTTTATTCTCTTAGGCTCCTCTTCTGATTTTAAGTTTTTTAGGCTCCTCTCCTGATTTTTATTCTCTTAGGCTCCTCTCCTGATTTTTATTCTCTTAGGCTCCTCTCCTGCTTTCAAGTTTTTTAGGCTCCTCTCCTGATTTTTATTCTCTTAGGCTCCTCTCCTGATTTTTATTCTCTTAGGCTCCTCTCCTGATTTTTACTCTCTTAGGCTCCTCTCCTGATTTTTATTCTCTTAGGCTCCTCTCCTGATTTTTAT
>NW_026990775.1:0-47609 GCF_036250125.1 Pseudopipra pipra | reverse complement strand
TAAATCAGGAGAGGAGCCTAAGAGAATAAAAATCAGGAGAGGAGCCTAAAAAACTTAAATTCAGAAGAGGAGCCTAAGAGAATAAAAATCAGGAGAGGAGCCTAAAAACTTAAATTCAGAAGAGGAGCCTAAGAGAGTAAAAATCAGGAGAGGAGCCTAAAAAACTTAAAATCAGAAGAGGAGCCTAAGAGAATAAAAATCAGGAGAGGAGCCTAAGAGAATAAAAATCAGGAGAGGAGCCTAAGAGAATAAAAATCAGGAGAGGAGCCTAAGAGAATAAAAATCAGGAGAGGAGCCTAAGAGAATAAAAATCAGGAGAGGAGCCTAAGAGAATAAAAATCAGGAGAGGAGCCTAAGAGAATAAAAATCAAGAGAGGAGCCTAAGAGAATAAAAATCAGGAGAGGAGCCTAAGAGAATAAAAATCAGGAGAGGAGCCTAAGAGAATAAAAATCAGGAGAGGAGCCTAAGAGAATAAAAATCAGGAGAGGAGCCTAAAAAACTTAAAATCAGAAGAGGAGCCTAAGAGAATAAAAATCAGGAGAGGAGCCTAAGAGAATAAAAATCAGGAGAGGAGCCTAAGAGAATAAAAATCAGGAGAGGAGCCTAAAAAACTTGAAAGCAGGACAGGAGCCTAAGAGAATAAAAATCAGGAGAGGAGCCTAAGAGAATAAAAATCAAGAGAGGAGCCTAAGAGAATAAAAATCAGGAGAGGAGCCTAAGAGAATAAAAATCAGGAGAGGAGCCTAAGAGAATAAAAATCAGGAGAGGAGCCTAAAAAACTTAAAATCAGAAGAGGAGCCTAAGAGAATAAAAATCAGGAGAGGAGCCTAAGAGAATAAAAATCAGGAGAGGAGCCTAAGAGAATAAAAATCAGGAGAGGAGCCTAAAAAACTTGAAAGCAGGACAGGAGCCTAAGAGAATAAAAATCAGGAGAGGAGCCTAAGAGAATAAAAATCAGGAGAGGAGCCTAAGAGAATAAAAATCAGGAGAGGAGCCTAAGAGAATAAAAATCAGGAGAGGAGCCTAAGAGAGTGAAAATCAGGAGAGGAGCCTAAAAAACTTGAAAGCAGGACAGGAGCCTAAGAGAGTAAAAATCAGGAGAGGAGCCTAAAAAACTTAAAATCAGAAGAGGAGCCTAAGAGAATAAAAATCAGGAGAGGAGCCTAAAAAACTTAAAATCAGAAGAGGAGCCTAAGAGAATAAAAATCAGGAGAGGAGCCTAAGAGAGTAAAAATCAGGAGAGGAGCCTAACAGAATAAAAATCAGGAGAGGAGCCTAAGAGAATAAAAATCAGGAGAGGAGCCTAAAAAACTTGAAAGCAGGAGAGGAGCCTAAGAGAATAAAAATCAGGAGAGGAGCCTAAAAAACTTGAAAGCAGGACAGGAGCCTAAGGGAATAAAAATCAGGAGAGGAGCCTAAGAGAATAAAAATCAGGAGAGGAGCCTAAAAAACTTAAAATCACAAGAGGAGCCTAAGAGAATAAAAATCAGGAGAGGAGCCTAAGAGAATAAAAATCAGGAGAGGAGCCTAAAAAACTTAAAATCAGAAGAGGAGCCTAAGAGAATAAAAATCAGGAGAGGAGCCTAAGAGAGTAAAAATCAGGAGAGGAGCCTAACAGAATAAAAATCAGGAGAGGAGCCTAAGAGAATAAAAATCAGGAGAGGAGCCTAAAAAACTTGAAAGCAGGACAGGAGCCTAAGAGAATAAAAATCAGGAGAGGAGCCTAAGAGAATAAAAATCAGGAGAGGAGCCTAAGAGAATAAAAATCAGGAGAGGAGCCTAAAAAACTTAAAATCACAAGAGGAGCCTAAGAGAATAAAAATCAGGAGAGGAGCCTAAGAGAATAAAAATCAGGAGAGGAGCCTAAAAAACTTGAAAGCAGGACAGGAGCCTAAGAGAATAAAAATCAGGAGAGGAGCCTAAGAGAATAAAAATCAGGAGAGGAGCCTAAAAAACTTGAAAGCAGGAGAGGAGCCTAAGAGAATAAAAATCAGGAGAGGAGCCTAAAAAACTTGAAAGCAGGAGAGGAGCCTAAGAGAATAAAAATCAGGAGAGGAGCCTAAGAGAATAAAAATCAGGAGAGGAGCCTAAAAAACTTAAAATCAGAAGAGGAGCCTAAGAGAATAAAAATCAGGAGAGGAGCCTAAGAGAATAAAAATCAGGAGAGGAGCCTAAGAGAATAAAAATCAGGAGAGGAGCCTAAGAGAATAAAAATCAGGAGAGGAGCCTAAGAGAATAAAAATCAAGAGAGGAGCCTAAAAAACTTAAAATCAGAAGAGGAGCCTAAGAGAATAAAAATCAGGAGAGGAGCCTAAGAGAATAAAAATCAGGAGAGGAGCCTAAGAGAATAAAAATCAGGAGAGGAGCCTAAAAAACTTGAAAGCAGGACAGGAGCCTAAGAGAATAAAAATCAGGAGAGGAGCCTAAGAGAATAAAAATCAGGAGAGGAGCCTAAGAGAATAAAAATCAGGAGAGGAGCCTAAGAGAATAAAAATCAGGAGAGGAGCCTAAGAGAGTGAAAATCAGGAGAGGAGCCTAAAAAACTTGAAAGCAGGACAGGAGCCTAAGAGAGTAAAAATCAGGAGAGGAGCCTAAAAAACTTAAAATCAGAAGAGGAGCCTAAGAGAATAAAAATCAGGAGAGGAGCCTAAAAAACTTAAAATCACAAGAGGAGCCTAAGAGAATAAAAATCAGGAGAGGAGCCTAAGAGAATAAAAATCAGGAGAGGAGCCTAAAAAACTTAAAATCAGAAGAGGAGCCTAAGAGAATAAAAATCAGGAGAGGAGCCTAAGAGAATAAAAATCAGGAGAGGAGCCTAAAAAACTTGAAAGCAGGACAGGAGCCTAAGAGAATAAAAATCAGGAGAGGAGCCTAAAAAACTTGAAAGCAGGAGAGGAGCCTAAGAGAATAAAAAATCAGGAGAGGAGCCTAAGAGAATAAAAATCAGGAGAGGAGCCTAAAAAACTTAAAATCAGAAGAGGAGCCTAAGAGAATAAAAATCAGGAGAGGAGCCTAAGAGAATAAAAATCAGGAGAGGAGCCTAAGAGAATAAAAATCAGGAGAGGAGCCTAAGAGAATAAAAATCAGGAGAGGAGCCTAAGAGAATAAAAATCAGGAGAGGAGCCTAAAAAACTTGAAAGCAGGAGAGGAGCCTAAGAGAATAAAAATCAGGAGAGGAGCCTAAGAGAATAAAAATCAGGAGAGGAGCCTAAGAGAATAAAAATCAGGAGAGGAGCCTAAGAGAATAAAAATCAGAAGAGGAGCCTAAAAAACTTAAAATCAGAAGAGGAGCCTAAGAGAATAAAAATCAGGAGAGGAGCCTAAGAGAATAAAAATCAGGAGAGGAGCCTAAAAAACTTAAAATCAGAAGAGGAGCCTAAGAGAATAAAAATCAGGAGAGGAGCCTAAGAGAATAAAAATCAGGAGAGGAGCCTAAGAGAATAAAAATCAGGAGAGGAGCCTAAGAGAATAAAAATCAGGAGAGGAGCCTAAGAGAATAAAAATCAGGAGAGGAGCCTAAGAGAATAAAAATCAGGAGAGGAGCCTAAAAAACTTAAAATCAGAAGAGGAGCCTAAGAGAATAAAAATCAGGAGAGGAGCCTAAGAGAATAAAAATCAGGAGAGGAGCCTAAGAGAATAAAAATCAGGAGAGGAGCCTAAGAGAATAAAAATCAGGAGAGGAGCCTAAAAAACTTAAAATCAGAAGAGGAGCCTAAGAGAATAAAAATCAGGAGAGGAGCCTAAGAGAATAAAAATCAAAAGAGGAGCCTAAGAGAATAAAAAACAGGAGAGGAGCCTAAGAGAATAAAAATCAGGAGAGGAGCCTAAGAGAATAAAAATCAGGAGAGGAGCCTAAAAAACTTAAAATCAGAAGAGGAGCCTAAGAGAATAAAAATCAGGAGAGGAGCCTAAGAGAATAAAAATCAGGAGAGGAGCCTAAGAGAATAAAAATCAAGAGAGGAGCCTAAGAGAATAAAATCAGGAGAGGAGCCTAAAAAACATAAAATCAGAAGAGGAGCCTAAGAGAATAAAAATCAGGAGAGGAGCCTAAGAGAATAAAAATCAGGAGAGGAGCCTAAGAGAATAAAAATCAGGAGAGGAGCCTAAAAAACTTGAAAGCAGGAGAGGAGCCTAAGAGAATAAAAATCAGGAGAGGAGCCTAAAAAACTTGAAAGCAGGACAGGAGCCTAAGAGAATAAAAATCAGGAGAGGAGCCTAAGAGAATAAAAATCAGGAGAGGAGCCTAAGAGAATAAAAATCAAGAGAGGAGCCTAAGAGAATAAAAATCAGGAGAGGAGCCTAAAAAACTTAAAATCAGAAGAGGAGCCTAAGAGAATAAAAATCAGGAGAGGAGCCTAAGAGAATAAAAATCAGGAGAGGAGCCTAAGAGAATAAAAATCAAGAGAGGAGCCTAAGAGAATAAAAATCAGGAGAGGAGCCTAAAAAACATAAAATCAGAAGAGGAGCCTAAGAGAATAAAAATCAGGAGAGGAGCCTAAGAGAATAAAAATCAGGAGAGGAGCCTAAGAGAATAAAAATCAGGAGAGGAGCCTAAGAGAATAAAAATCAGGAGAGGAGCCTAAAAAACTTGAAATCAGAAGAGGAGCCTAAGAGAATAAAAATCAGGAGAGGAGCCTAAGAGAATAAAAATCAGGAGAGGAGCCTAAGAGAATAAAAATCAGGAGAGGAGCCTAAGAGAATAAAAATCAGGAGAGGAGCCTAAGAGAATAAAAATCAGGAGAGGAGCCTAAAAAACTTGAAAGCAGGAGAGGAGCCTAAGAGAATAAAAATCAGGAGAGGAGCCTAAGAGAATAAAAATCAGGAGAGGAGCCTAAGAGAATAAAAATCAGGAGAGGAGCCTAAGAGAATAAAAATCAGGAGAGGAGCCTAAAAAACTTGAAAGCAGGACAGGAGCCTAAGAGAATAAAAATCAGGAGAGGAGCCTAAGAGAATAAAAATCAGGAGAGGAGCCTAAAAAACTTAAAATCAGAAGAGGAGCCTAAGAGAATAAAAATCAGGAGAGGAGCCTAAGAGAGTAAAAATCAGGAGAGGAGCCTAAGAGAATAAAAATCAGGAGAGGAGCCTAAGAGAATAAAAATCAGGAGAGGAGCCTAAAAAACTTGAAAGCAGGACAGGAGCCTAAGAGAATAAAAATCAGGAGAGGAGCCTAAGAGAATAAAAATCAAGAGAGGAGCCTAAGAGAATAAAAATCAGGAGAGGAGCCTAAGAGAATAAAAATCAGGAGAGGAGCCTAAGAGAATAAAAATCAGGAGAGGAGCCTAAGAGAATAAAAATCAGGAGAGGAGCCTAAGAGAATAAAAATCAGGAGAGGAGCCTAAAAAACTTAAAATCAGAAGAGGAGCCTAAGAGAATAAAAATCAGGAGAGGAGCCTAAGAGAATAAAAATCAATAGAGGAGCCTAAGAGAATAAAAATCAGGAGAGGAGCCTAAAAAACTTAAAATCAGAAGAGGAGCCTAAGAGAATAAAAATCAGGAGAGGAGCCTAAGAGAATAAAAATCAGGAGAGGAGCCTAAGAGAATAAAAATCAGGAGAGGAGCCTATGAGAATTAAAATCAGGAGAGGAGCCTAAAAAACTTAAAATCAGAAGAGGAGCCTAAGAGAATAAAAATCAGGAGAGGAGCCTAAAAAACTTTAAATCAGAAGAGGAGCCTAAGAGAATAAAAATCAGGAGAGGAGCCTAAGAGAATAAAAATCAGGAGAGGAGCCTAAGAGAATAAAAATCAGGAGAGGAGCCTAAAAAACTTGAAAGCAGGACAGGAGCCTAAGAGAATAAAAATCAGGAGAGGAGCCTAAGAGAATAAAAATCAGGAGAGGAGCCTAAGAGAATAAAAATCAAGAGAGGAGCCTAAGAGAATAAAAATCAGGAGAGGAGCCTAAAAAACTTAAAATCAGAAGAGGAGCCTAAGAGAATAAAAATCAGGAGAGGAGCCTAAGAGAATAAAAATCAGGAGAGGAGCCTAAGAGAATAAAAATCAAGAGAGGAGCCTAAGAGAATAAAAATCAGGAGAGGAGCCTAAAAAACATAAAATCAGAAGAGGAGCCTAAGAGAATAAAAATCAGGAGAGGAGCCTAAGAGAATAAAAATCAGGAGAGGAGCCTAAGAGAATAAAAATCAGGAGAGGAGCCTAAGAGAATAAAAATCAGGAGAGGAGCCTAAAAAACTTGAAATCAGAAGAGGAGCCTAAGAGAATAAAAATCAGGAGAGGAGCCTAAGAGAATAAAAATCAGGAGAGGAGCCTAAGAGAATAAAAATCAGGAGAGGAGCCTAAGAGAATAAAAATCAGGAGAGGAGCCTAAAAAACTTGAAAGCAGGAGAGGAGCCTAAGAGAATAAAAATCAGGAGAGGAGCCTAAGAGAATAAAAATCAGGAGAGGAGCCTAAGAGAATAAAAATCAGGAGAGGAGCCTAAGAGAATAAAAATCAGAAGAGGAGCCTAAAAAACTTAAATCAGAAGAGGAGCCTAAGAGAATAAAAATCAGGAGAGGAGCCTAAGAGAATAAAAATCAGGAGAGGAGCCTAAAAAACTTGAAAGCAGGAGAGGAGCCTAAGAGAATAAAAATCAGGAGAGGAGCCTAAGAGAATAAAAATCAGGAGAGGAGCCTAAGAGAATAAAAATCAGGAGAGGAGCCTAAGAGAATAAAAATCAGGAGAGGAGCCTAAGAGAATAAAAATCAGGAGAGGAGCCTAAAAAACTTAAAATCAGAAGAGGAGCCTAAGAGAATAAAAATCAGGAGAGGAGCCTAAGAGAATAAAAATCAGGAGAGGAGCCTAAGAGAATAAAAATCAGGAGAGGAGCCTAAGAGAATAAAAATCAGGAGAGGAGCCTAAGAGAATAAAAATCAGGAGAGGAGCCTAAAAAACTTAAAATCAGAAGAGGAGCCTAAGAGAATAAAAATCAAAAGAGGAGCCTAAGAGAATAAAAAACAGGAGAGGAGCCTAAGAGAATAAAAATCAGGAGAGGAGCCTAAGAGAATAAAAATCAGGAGAGGAGCCTAAAAAACTTAAAATCAGAAGAGGAGCCTAAGAGAATAAAAATCAGGAGAGGAGCCTAAGAGAATAAAAATCAGGAGAGGAGCCTAAGAGAATAAAAATCAAGAGAGGAGCCTAAGAGAATAAAATCAGGAGAGGAGCCTAAAAAACATAAAATCAGAAGAGGAGCCTAAGAGAATAAAAATCAGGAGAGGAGCCTAAGAGAATAAAAATCAGGAGAGGAGCCTAAGAGAATAAAAATCAGGAGAGGAGCCTAAAAAACTTAAAATCAGAAGAGGAGCCTAAGAGAATAAAAATCAGGAGAGGAGCCTAAGAGAATAAAAATCAGGAGAGGAGCCTAAGAGAATAAAAATCAGGAGAGGAGCCTAAGAGAATAAAAATCAGGAGAGGAGCCTAAGAGAATAAAAATCAGGAGAGGAGCCTAAGAGAATAAAAATCAAGAGAGGAGCCTAAGAGAATAAAAATCAGGAGAGGAGCCTAAAAAACTTAAAATCAGAAGAGGAGCCTAAGAGAATAAAAATCAGGAGAGGAGCCTAAGAGAATAAAAATCAGGAGAGGAGCCTAAGAGAATAAAAATCAAGAGAGGAGCCTAAGAGAATAAAAATCAGGAGAGGAGCCTAAAAAACATAAAATCAGAAGAGGAGCCTAAGAGAATAAAAATCAGGAGAGGAGCCTAAGAGAATAAAAATCAGGAGAGGAGCCTAAGAGAATAAAAATCAGGAGAGGAGCCTAAAAAACTTGAAATCAGAAGAGGAGCCTAAGAGAATAAAAATCAGGAGAGGAGCCTAAGAGAATAAAAATCAGGAGAGGAGCCTAAGAGAATAAAAATCAGGAGAGGAGCCTAAGAGAATAAAAATCAAGAGAGGAGCCTAAGAGAATAAAAATCAGGAGAGGAGCCTAAGAGAATAAAAATCAGGAGAGGAGCCTAAAAAACTTGAAAGCAGGAGAGGAGCCTAAGAGAATAAAAATCAGGAGAGGAGCCTAAGAGAATAAAATCAGGAGAGGAGCCTAAGAGAATAAAAATCAGGAGAGGAGCCTAAGAGAATAAAAATCAGGAGAGGAGCCTAAGAGAATAAAAATCAGGAGAGGAGCCTAAAAAACTTAAAATCAGAAGAGGAGCCTAAGAGAATAAAAATCAGGAGAGGAGCCTAAGAGAATAAAAATCAATAGAGGAGCCTAAGAGAATAAAAATCAGGAGAGGAGCCTAAAAAACTTAAAATCAGAAGAGGAACCTAAGAGAATAAAAATCAGGAGAGGAGCCTAAGAGAATAAAAATCAGGAGAGGAGCCTAAGAGAATAAAAATCAGGAGAGGAGCCTGAGAGAATAAAAATCAGGAGAGGAGCCTAAAAAACTTAAAATCAGAAGAGGAGCCTAAGAGAATAAAAATCAGGAGAGGAGCCTAAGAGAATAAAAATCAGGAGAGGAGCCTAAAAAACTTAAAATCAGAAGAGGAGCCTAAGAGAATAAAAATCAGGAGAGGAGCCTAAAAAACTTTAAATCAGAAGAGGAGCCTAAGAGAATAAAAATCAGGAGAGGAGCCTAAGAGAATAAAAATCAGGAGAGGAGCCTAAGAGAATAAAAATCAGGAAAGGAGCCTAAAAAACTTGAAAGCAGGACAGGAGTCTAAGAGAATAAAAATCAGGACAGGAGCCTAAGAGAATAAAAATCAGGAGAGGAGCCTAAGAGAATAAAAATCAGGAGAGGAGCCTAAGAGAAGAAAAATCAGGAGAGGAGCCTAAAAAAATTAAAATAAGGAGAGGAGCCTAAGAGAATAAAAATCAGCATAGGAGCCTAAAAAAATTAAAAGCAGGAGAGGAGCCTAAGAGAATAAAAATCAGGAGAGGAGCCTAAGAGAATAAAAATCAGGAGAGGAGCCTATGAGAAGAAAAATCAGGAGAGGAGCCTAAAAAACTTAAAATCAGAAGAGGAGCCTAAGAGAATAAAAATCAGGAGAGGAGCCTAAAAAACTTAAAATCAGAAGAGGAGCCTAAGAGAATAAAAATCAGAAAAGGAGCCTAAGAGAATAAAAATCAGGAGAGGAGCCTAAGAGAATAAAAATCAGGAGAGGAGCCTAAGAGAATAAAAATCAGGAGAGGAGCCTAAGAGAATAAAAATCAGGAGAGGAGCCTAAGAGAATAAAAATCAGGAGAGGAGCCTAAGAGAATAAAAATCAGGAGAGGAGCCTAAAAAACTTAAAATCACAAGAGGAGCCTAAGAGAATAAAAATCAGGAGAGGAGCCTAAGAGAATAAAAATCAGGAGAGGAGCCTAAAAAACTTGAAAGCAGGACAGGAGCCTAAGAGAATAAAAATCAGGAGAGGAGCCTAAGAGAATAAAAATCAAGAGAGGAGCCTAAGAGAATAAAAATCAGGAGAGGAGCCTAAGAGAATAAAAATCAAGAGAGGAGCCTAAGAGAATAAAAATCAGGAGAGGAGCCTAAGAGAGTAAAAATCAGGAGAGGAGCCTAACAGAATAAAAATCAGGAGAGGAGCCTAAAAAACTTGAAAGCAGGACAGGAGCCTAAGAGAATAAAAATCAGGAGAGGAGCCTAAAAAACTTGAAAGCAGGACAGGAGTCTAAGAGAATAAAAATCAGGAGAGGAGCCTAAGAGAATAAAAATCAGGAGAGGAGCCTAAAAAACTTGAAAGCAGGAGAGGAGCCTAAGAGAATAAAAGCAGGAGAGGAGCCTAAGAGAATAAAAATCAGGAGAGGAGCCTAAAAAACTTAAAATCAGAAGAGGAGCCTAAGAGAATAAAAATCAGGAGAGGAGCCTAAAAAACTTGAAAGCAGGACAGGAGTCTAAGAGAATAAAAATCAGGAGAGGAGCCTAAGAGAATAAAAATCAGGAGAGGAGCCTAAAAAACTTGAAAGCAGGAGAGGAGCCTAAGAGAATAAAAGCAGGAGAGGAGCCTAAGAGAATAAAAATCAGGAGAGGAGCCTAAAAAACTTAAAATCAGAAGAGGAGCCTAAGAGAATAAAAATCAGGAGAGGAGCCTAAGAGAATAAAAATCAGGAGAGGAACCTAAGAGAATAAAAATCAGGAGAGGAGCCTAAGAGAATAAAAATCAGGAGAGGAGCCTAAAAAACTTGAAAGCAGGACAGGAGCCTAAGAGAATAAAAATCAGGAGAGGAGCCTAAGAGAATAAAAATCAGGAGAGGAGCCTAAGAGAATAAAAATCAGGAGAGGAGCCTAAGAGAATAAAAATCAGGAGAGGAGCCTAAGAGAATAAAAATCAAGAGAGGAGCCTAAGAGAATAAAAATCAGGAGAGGAGCCTAAGAGAATAAAAATCAAGAGAGGAGCCTAAGAGAATAAAAATCAGGAGAGGAGCCTAAGAGAATAAAAATCAAGAGAGGAGCCTAAGAGAATAAAAATCAGGAGAGGAGCCTAAGAGAATAAAAATCAGGAGAGGAGCCTAAAAAACATAAAATCAGAAGAGGAGCCTAAGAGAATAAAAATCAGGAGAGGAGCCTAAAAAACTTGAAAGCAGGACAGGAGTCTAAGAGAATAAAAATCAGGAGAGGAGCCTAAGAGAATAAAAATCAGGAGAGGAGCCTAAAAAACTTGAAAGCAGGAGAGGAGCCTAAGAGAATAAAAGCAGGAGAGGAGCCTAAGAGAATAAAAATCAGGAGAGGAGCCTAAAAAACTTAAAATCAGAAGAGGAGCCTAAGAGAATAAAAATCAGGAGAGGAGCCTAAGAGAATAAAAATCAGGAGAGGAACCTAAGAGAATAAAAATCAGGAGAGGAGCCTAAGAGAATAAAAATCAGGAGAGGAGCCTAAAAAACTTGAAAGCAGGACAGGAGCCTAAGAGAATAAAAATCAGGAGAGGAGCCTAAGAGAATAAAAATCAGGAGAGGAGCCTAAGAGAATAAAAATCAGGAGAGGAGCCTAAAAAACTTGAAATCAGAAGAGGAGCCTAAGAGAATAAAAATCAGGAGAGGAGCCTAAGAGAATAAAAATCAGGAGAGGAGCCTAAGAGAATAAAAATCAGGAGAGGAGCCTAAGAGAATAAAAATCAGGAGAGGAGCCTAAGAGAATAAAAATCAAGAGAGGAGCCTAAGAGAATAAAAATCAGGAGAGGAGCCTAAAAAACTTAAAATCAGAAGAGGAGCCTAAGAGAATAAAAATCAGGAGAGGAGCCTAAGAGAATAAAAATCAGGAGAGGAGCCGAAGAGAATAAAAATCAGGAGAGGAGCCTAAGAGAATAAAAATCAGGAGAGGAGCCTAAGAGAATAAAAATCAGGAGAGGAGCCTAAAAAACTTAAAATCAGAAGAGGAGCCTAAGAGAATAAAAATCAGGAGAGGAGCCTAAGAGAGTAAAAATCAGGAGAGGAGCCTAAGAGAATAAAAATCAGGAAAGGAGCCTAAAAAACTTGAAAGCAGGACAGGAGTCTAAGAGAATAAAAATCAGGACAGGAGCCTAAGAGAATAAAAATCAGGAGAGGAGCCTAAGAGAATAAAAATCAGGAGAGGAGCCTAAGAGAAGAAAAATCAGGAGAGGAGCCTAAAAAAATTAAAATAAGGAGAGGAGCCTAAGAGAATAAAAATCAGCATAGGAGCCTAAAAAAATTAAAAGCAGGAGAGGAGCCTAAGAGAATAAAAATCAGGAGAGGAGCCTAAGAGAATAAAAATCAGGAGAGGAGCCTATGAGAAGAAAAATCAGGAGAGGAGCCTAAAAAACTTAAAATCAGAAGAGGAGCCTAAGAGAATAAAAATCAGGAGAGGAGCCTAAAAAACTTAAAATCAGAAGAGGAGCCTAAGAGAATAAAAATCAGAAAAGGAGCCTAAGAGAATAAAAATCAGGAGAGGAGCCTAAGAGAATAAAAATCAGGAGAGGAGCCTAAGAGAATAAAAATCAGGAGAGGAGCCTAAGAGAATAAAAATCAGGAGAGGAGCCTAAGAGAATAAAAATCAGGAGAGGAACCTAAAAAACTTGAAAGCAGGACAGGATTCTAAGAGAATAAAAATCAGGAGAGGAGCCTAAGAGAATAAAAATCAGGAGAGGAGCCTAAGAGAATAAAAATCAGGAGAGGAGCCTAAGAGAATAAAAATCAGGAGAGGAGCCTAAAAAACTTGAAAGCAGGACAGGAGCCTAAGAGAATAAAAATCAGGAGAGGAGCCTAAGAGAATAAAAATCAGGAGAGGAGCCTAAGAGAATAAAAATCAGGAGAGGAGCCTAAAAAACTTAAAATCACAAGAGGAGCCTAAGAGAATAAAAATCAGGAGAGGAGCCTAAGAGAATAAAAATCAGGAGAGGAGCCTAAAAAACTTGAAAGCAGGACAGGAGCCTAAGAGAATAAAAATCAGGAGAGGAGCCTAAAAAACTTGAAAGCAGGACAGGAGTCTAAGAGAATAAAAATCAGGAGAGGAGCCTAAGAGAATAAAAATCAGGAGAGGAGCCTAAAAAACTTGAAAGCAGGAGAGGAGCCTAAGAGAATAAAAGCAGGAGAGGAGCCTAAGAGAATAAAAATCAGGAGAGGAGCCTAAAAAACTTAAAATCAGAAGAGGAGCCTAAGAGAATAAAAATCAGGAGAGGAGCCTAAAAAACTTGAAAGCAGGACAGGAGTCTAAGAGAATAAAAATCAGGAGAGGAGCCTAAGAGAATAAAAATCAGGAGAGGAGCCTAAAAAACTTGAAAGCAGGAGAGGAGCCTAAGAGAATAAAAGCAGGAGAGGAGCCTAAGAGAATAAAAATCAGGAGAGGAGCCTAAAAAACTTAAAATCAGAAGAGGAGCCTAAGAGAATAAAAATCAGGAGAGGAGCCTAAGAGAATAAAAATCAGGAGAGGAACCTAAGAGAATAAAAATCAGGAGAGGAGCCTAAGAGAATAAAAATCAGGAGAGGAGCCTAAAAAACTTGAAAGCAGGACAGGAGCCTAAGAGAATAAAAATCAGGAGAGGAGCCTAAGAGAATAAAAATCAGGAGAGGAGCCTAAGAGAATAAAAATCAGGAGAGGAGCCTAAGAGAATAAAAATCAGGAGAGGAGCCTAAGAGAATAAAAATCAAGAGAGGAGCCTAAGAGAATAAAAATCAGGAGAGGAGCCTAAGAGAATAAAAATCAAGAGAGGAGCCTAAGAGAATAAAAATCAGGAGAGGAGCCTAAGAGAATAAAAATCAAGAGAGGAGCCTAAGAGAATAAAAATCAGGAGAGGAGCCTAAGAGAATAAAAATCAGGAGAGGAGCCTAAAAAACATAAAATCAGAAGAGGAGCCTAAGAGAATAAAAATCAGGAGAGGAGCCTAAAAAACTTGAAAGCAGGACAGGAGTCTAAGAGAATAAAAATCAGGAGAGGAGCCTAAGAGAATAAAAATCAGGAGAGGAGCCTAAAAAACTTGAAAGCAGGAGAGGAGCCTAAGAGAATAAAAGCAGGAGAGGAGCCTAAGAGAATAAAAATCAGGAGAGGAGCCTATAAAACTTAAAATCAGAAGAGGAGCCTAAGAGAATAAAAATCAGGAGAGGAGCCTAAGAGAATAAAAATCAGGAGAGGAACCTAAGAGAATAAAAATCAGGAGAGGAGCCTAAGAGAATAAAAATCAGGAGAGGAGCCTAAAAAACTTGAAAGCAGGACAGGAGCCTAAGAGAATAAAAATCAGGAGAGGAGCCTAAGAGAATAAAAATCAGGAGAGGAGCCTAAGAGAATAAAAATCAGGAGAGGAGCCTAAAAAACTTGAAATCAGAAGAGGAGCCTAAGAGAATAAAAATCAGGAGAGGAGCCTAAAAAACTTGAAAGCAGGACAGGAGCCGAAGAGAATAAAAATCAGGAGAGGAGCCTAAGAGAATAAAAATCAGGAGAGGAGCCTAAGAGAATAAAAATCAGGAGAGGAGCCTAAAAAACTTAAAATCAGAAGAGGAGCCTAAGAGAATAAAAATCAGGAGAGGAGCCTAAAAAACTTGAAAGCAGGACAGGAGTCTAAGAGAATAAAAATCAGGAGAGGAGCCTAAGAGAATAAAAATCAGAAGAGGAGCCTAAGAGAATAAAAATCAGGAGAGGAGCCTAAGAGAGTAAAAATCAGGAGAGGAGCCTAAGAGAATAAAAATCAGGAGAGGAGCCTAAGAGAATAAAAATCAGGAGAGGAGCCTAAAAAACTTGAAAGCAGGACAGGAGCCTAAGAGAATAAAAATCAGGAGAGGAGCCTAAGAGAATAAAAATCAGGAGAGGAGCCTAAGAGAATAAAAATCAGGAGAGGAGCCTAAGAGAATAAAAATCAGAAGAGGAGCCTAAAAAACTTAAAATCAGAAGAGGAGCCTAAGAGAATAAAAATCAGGAGAGGAGCCTAAGAGAATAAAAATCAGGAGAGGAGCCTAAAAAACTTAAAATCAGAAGAGGAGCCTAAGAGAATAAAAATCAGGAGAGGAGCCTAAGAGAATAAAAATCAGGAGAGGAGCCTAAGAGAATAAAAATCAGGAGAGGAGCCTAAGAGAATAAAAATCAGGAGAGGAGCCTAAGAGAATAAAAATCAGGAGAGGAGCCTAAGAGAATAAAAATCAGGAGAGGAGCCTAAGAGAATAAAAATCAGGAGAGGAGCCTAAAAAACTTAAAATCAGAAGAGGAGCCTAAGAGAATAAAAATCAGGAGAGGAGCCTAAGAGAATAAAAATCAGGAGAGGAGCCTAAGAGAATAAAAATCAGGAGAGGAGCCTAAGAGAATAAAAATCAGGAGAGGAGCCTAAAAAACTTAAAATCAGAAGAGGAGCCTAAGAGAATAAAAATCAGGAGAGGAGCCTAAGAGAATAAAAATCAAAAGAGGAGCCTAAGAGAATAAAAAACAGGAGAGGAGCCTAAGAGAATAAAAATCAGGAGAGGAGCCTAAGAGAATAAAAATCAGGAGAGGAGCCTAAAAAACTTAAAATCAGAAGAGGAGCCTAAGAGAATAAAAATCAGGAGAGGAGCCTAAGAGAATAAAAATCAGGAGAGGAGCCTAAGAGAATAAAAATCAAGAGAGGAGCCTAAGAGAATAAAATCAGGAGAGGAGCCTAAAAAACATAAAATCAGAAGAGGAGCCTAAGAGAATAAAAATCAGGAGAGGAGCCTAAGAGAATAAAAATCAGGAGAGGAGCCTAAGAGAATAAAAATCAGGAGAGGAGCCTAAAAAACTTGAAAGCAGGAGAGGAGCCTAAGAGAATAAAAATCAGGAGAGGAGCCTAAAAAACTTGAAAGCAGGACAGGAGCCTAAGAGAATAAAAATCAGGAGAGGAGCCTAAGAGAATAAAAATCAAGAGAGGAGCCTAAGAGAATAAAAATCAGGAGAGGAGCCTAAAAAACTTAAAATCAGAAGAGGAGCCTAAGAGAATAAAAATCAGGAGAGGAGCCTAAGAGAATAAAAATCAGGAGAGGAGCCTAAGAGAATAAAAATCAAGAGAGGAGCCTAAGAGAATAAAAATCAGGAGAGGAGCCTAAAAACATAAAATCAGAAGAGGAGCCTAAGAGAATAAAAATCAGGAGAGGAGCCTAAGAGAATAAAAATCAGGAGAGGAGCCTAAGAGAATAAAAATCAGGAGAGGAGCCTAAGAGAATAAAAATCAGGAGAGGAGCCTAAAAAACTTGAAATCAGAAGAGGAGCCTAAGAGAATAAAAATCAGGAGAGGAGCCTAAGAGAATAAAAATCAGGAGAGGAGCCTAAGAGAATAAAAATCAGGAGAGGAGCCTAAGAGAATAAAAATCAGGAGAGGAGCCTAAGAGAATAAAAATCAGGAGAGGAGCCTAAAAAACTTGAAAGCAGGAGAGGAGCCTAAGAGAATAAAAATCAGGAGAGGAGCCTAAGAGAATAAAAATCAGGAGAGGAGCCTAAGAGAATAAAAATCAGGAGAGGAGCCTAAGAGAATAAAAATCAGGAGAGGAGCCTAAAAAACTTGAAAGCAGGAGAGGAGCCTAAGAGAATAAAAATCAGGAGAGGAGCCTAAGAGAATAAAAATCAGGAGAGGAGCCTAAAAAACTTAAAATCAGAAGAGGAGCCTAAGAGAATAAAAATCAGGAGAGGAGCCTAAGAGAGTAAAAATCAGGAGAGGAGCCTAAGAGAATAAAAATCAGGAGAGGAGCCTAAGAGAATAAAAATCAGGAGAGGAGCCTAAAAAACTTGAAAGCAGGAGAGGAGCCTAAGAGAATAAAAATCAGGAGAGGAGCCTAAAAAACTTGAAAGCAGGACAGGAGCCTAAGAGAATAAAAATCAGGAGAGGAGCCTAAGAGAATAAAAATCAAGAGAGGAGCCTAAGAGAATAAAAATCAGGAGAGGAGCCTAAGAGAATAAAAATCAGGAGAGGAGCCTAAGAGAATAAAAATCAGGAGAGGAGCCTAAGAGAATAAAAATCAGGAGAGGAGCCTAAGAGAATAAAAATCAGGAGAGGAGCCTAAAAAACTTAAAATCAGAAGAGGAGCCTAAGAGAATAAAAATCAGGAGAGGAGCCTAAGAGAATAAAAATCAAGAGAGGAGCCTAAGAGAATAAAAATCAGGAGAGGAGCCTAAAAAACTTAAAATCAGAAGAGGAGCCTAAGAGAATAAAAATCAGGAGAGGAGCCTAAGAGAATAAAAATCAGGAGAGGAGCCTAAGAGAATAAAAATCAGGAGAGGAGCCTATGAGAATTAAAATCAGGAGAGGAGCCTAAAAAACTTAAAATCAGAAGAGGAGCCTAAGAGAATAAAAATCAGGAGAGGAGCCTAAAAAACTTTAAATCAGAAGAGGAGCCTAAGAGAATAAAAATCAGGAGAGGAGCCTAAGAGAATAAAAATCAGGAGAGGAGCCTAAGAGAATAAAAATCAGGAGAGGAGCCTAAGAGAATAAAAATCAGGAGAGGAGCCTAAAAAACTTGAAATCAGAAGAGGAGCCTAAGAGAATAAAAATCAGGAGAGGAGCCTAAGAGAATAAAAATCAGGAGAGGAGCCTAAGAGAATAAAAATCAGGAGAGGAGCCTAAGAGAATAAAAATCAGGAGAGGAGCCTAAAAAACTTGAAAGCAGGAGAGGAGCCTAAGAGAATAAAAATCAGGAGAGGAGCCTAAGAGAGTAAAAATCAGGAGAGGAGCCTAAGAGAATAAAAATCAGGAGAGGAGCCTAAGAGAATAAAAATCAGGAGAGGAGCCTAAAAAACTTAAAATCAGGAGAGGAGCCTAAAAAACTTAAAATCAGGAGAGGAGCCTAAGAGAATAAAAATCAGGAGAGGAGCCTAAGAGAATAAAAATCAGGAGAGGAGCCTAAAAAACTTGAAAGCAGGAGAGGAGCCTAAGAGAATAAAAATCAGGAGAGGAGCCTAAGAGAATAAAAATCAGGAGAGGAGCCTAAGAGAATAAAAATCAGGAGAGGAGCCTAAGAGAATAAAAATCAGAAGAGGAGCCTAAAAAACTTAAAATCAGAAGAGGAGCCTAAGAGAATAAAAATCAGGAGAGGAGCCTAAGAGAATAAAAATCAGGAGAGGAGCCTAAAAAACTTAAAATCAGAAGAGGAGCCTAAGAGAATAAAAATCAGGAGAGGAGCCTAAGAGAATAAAAATCAGGAGAGGAGCCTAAGAGAATAAAAATCAGGAGAGGAGCCTAAGAGAATAAAAATCAGGAGAGGAGCCTAAGAGAATAAAAATCAGGAGAGGAGCCTAAGAGAATAAAAATCAGGAGAGGAGCCTAAGAGAATAAAAATCAGGAGAGGAGCCTAAAAAACTTAAAATCAGAAGAGGAGCCTAAGAGAATAAAAATCAGGAGAGGAGCCTAAGAGAATAAAAATCAGGAGAGGAGCCTAAGAGAATAAAAATCAGGAGAGGAGCCTAAGAGAATAAAAATCAGGAGAGGAGCCTAAAAAACTTAAAATCAGAAGAGGAGCCTAAGAGAATAAAAATCAGGAGAGGAGCCTAAGAGAATAAAAATCAGGAGAGGAGCCTAAGAGAATAAAAATCAAGAGAGGAGCCTAAGAGAATAAAATCAGGAGAGGAGCCTAAAAAACATAAAATCAGAAGAGGAGCCTAAGAGAATAAAAATCAGGAGAGGAGCCTAAGAGAATAAAAATCAGGAGAGGAGCCTAAAAAACTTAAAATCAGAAGAGGAGCCTAAGAGAATAAAAATCAGGAGAGGAGCCTAAGAGAATAAAAATCAGGAGAGGAGCCTAAGAGAATAAAAATCAGGAGAGGAGCCTGAGAGAATAAAAATCAGGAGAGGAGCCTAAAAAACTTGAAAGCAGGAGAGGAGCCTAAGAGAATAAAAATCAGGAGAGGAGCCTAAAAAACTTGAAAGCAGGACAGGAGCCTAAGAGAATAAAAATCAGGAGAGGAGCCTAAGAGAATAAAAATCAGGAGAGGAGCCTAAGAGAATAAAAATCAAGAGAGGAGCCTAAGAGAATAAAAATCAGGAGAGGAGCCTAAAAAACTTAAAATCAGAAGAGGAGCCTAAGAGAATAAAAATCAGGAGAGGAGCCTAAGAGAATAAAAATCAGGAGAGGAGCCTAAGAGAATAAAAATCAAGAGAGGAGCCTAAGAGAATAAAAATCAGGAGAGGAGCCTAAAAAACATAAAATCAGAAGAGGAGCCTAAGAGAATAAAAATCAGGAGAGGAGCCTAAGAGAATAAAAATCAGGAGAGGAGCCTAAGAGAATAAAAATCAGGAGAGGAGCCTAAGAGAATAAAAATCAGGAGAGGAGCCTAAAAAACTTGAAATCAGAAGAGGAGCCTAAGAGAATAAAAATCAGGAGAGGAGCCTAAGAGAATAAAAATCAGGAGAGGAGCCTAAGAGAATAAAAATCAGGAGAGGAGCCTAAGAGAATAAAAATCAAGAGAGGAGCCTAAGAGAATAAAAATCAGGAGAGGAGCCTAAAAAACTTAAAATCAGAAGAGGAGCCTAAGAGAATAAAAATCAGGAGAGGAGCCTAAGAGAATAAAAATCAGGAGAGGAGCCTAAAAAACTTGAAAGCAGGAGAGGAGCCTAAGAGAATAAAAATCAGGAGAGGAGCCTAAGAGAATAAAAATCAGGAGAGGAGCCTAAGAGAATAAAAATCAGGAGAGGAGCCTAAAAAACTTGAAAGCAGGACAGGAGCCTAAGAGAATAAAAATCAGGAGAGGAGCCTAAGAGAATAAAAATCAGGAGAGGAGCCTAAGAGAATAAAAATCAGGAGAGGAGCCTAAGAGAATAAAAATCAGGAGAGGAGCCTAAAAAACTTAAAATCAGAAGAGGAGCCTAAGAGAATAAAAATCAGGAGAGGAGCCTAAGAGAATAAAAATCAATAGAGGAGCCTAAGAGAATAAAAATCAGGAGAGGAGCCTAAAAAACTTAAAATCAGAAGAGGAGCCTAAGAGAATAAAAATCAGGAGAGGAGCCTAAGAGAATAAAAATCAGGAGAGGAGCCTAAGAGAATAAAAATCAGGAGAGGAGCCTATGAGAATTAAAATCAGGAGAGGAGCCTAAGAGAATAAAAATCAGGAGAGGAGCCTGAGAGAATAAAAATCAGGAGAGGAGCCTGAGAGAATAAAAATCAGGAGAGGAGCCTAAGAGAATAAAAATCAGGAGAGGAGCCTAAGAGAATAAAAATCAGGAGAGGAGCCTGAGAGAATAAAAATCAGGAGAGGAGCCTAAAAAACTTAAAATCAGAAGAGGAGCCTAAGAGAATAAAAATCAGGAGAGGAGCCTAAAAAACTTTAAATCAGAAGAGGAGCCTAAGAGAATAAAAATCAGGAGAGGAGCCTAAGAGAATAAAAATCAGGAGAGGAGCCTAAGAGAATAAAAATCAGGAAAGGAGCCTAAAAAACTTGAAAGCAGGACAGGAGTCTAAGAGAATAAAAATCAGGACAGGAGCCTAAGAGAATAAAAATCAGGAGAGGAGCCTAAGAGAATAAAAATCAGGAGAGGAGCCTAAGAGAAGAAAAATCAGGAGAGGAGCCTAAAAAAATTAAAATAAGGAGAGGAGCCTAAGAGAATAAAAATCAGCATAGGAGCCTAAAAAAATTAAAAGCAGGAGAGGAGCCTAAGAGAATAAAAATCAGGAGAGGAGCCTAAGAGAATAAAAATCAGGAGAGGAGCCTATGAGAAGAAAAATCAGGAGAGGAGCCTAAAAAACTTAAAATCAGAAGAGGAGCCTAAGAGAATAAAAATCAGGAGAGGAGCCTAAAAAACTTAAAATCAGAAGAGGAGCCTAAGAGAATAAAAATCAGAAAAGGAGCCTAAGAGAATAAAAATCAGGAGAGGAGCCTAAGAGAATAAAAATCAGGAGAGGAGCCTAAGAGAATAAAAATCAGGAGAGGAGCCTAAGAGAATAAAAATCAGGAGAGGAGCCTAAGAGAATAAAAATCAGGAGAGGAACCTAAAAAACTTGAAAGCAGGACAGGATTCTAAGAGAATAAAAATCAGGAGAGGAGCCTAAGAGAATAAAAATCAGGAGAGGAGCCTAAGAGAATAAAAATCAGGAGAGGAGCCTAAGAGAATAAAAATCAGGAGAGGAGCCTAAAAAACTTAAAATCACAAGAGGAGCCTAAGAGAATAAAAATCAGGAGAGGAGCCTAAGAGAATAAAAATCAGGAGAGGAGCCTAAAAAACTTGAAAGCAGGACAGGAGCCTAAGAGAATAAAAATCAGGAGAGGAGCCTAAGAGAATAAAAATCAAGAGAGGAGCCTAAGAGAATAAAAATCAGGAGAGGAGCCTAAGAGAATAAAAATCAAGAGAGGAGCCTAAGAGAATAAAAATCAGGAGAGGAGCCTAAGAGAGTAAAAATCAGGAGAGGAGCCTAACAGAATAAAAATCAGGAGAGGAGCCTAAAAAACTTGAAAGCAGGACAGGAGCCTAAGAGAATAAAAATCAGGAGAGGAGCCTAAAAAACTTGAAAGCAGGACAGGAGTCTAAGAGAATAAAAATCAGGAGAGGAGCCTAAGAGAATAAAAATCAGGAGAGGAGCCTAAAAAACTTGAAAGCAGGAGAGGAGCCTAAGAGAATAAAAGCAGGAGAGGAGCCTAAGAGAATAAAAATCAGGAGAGGAGCCTAAAAAACTTAAAATCAGAAGAGGAGCCTAAGAGAATAAAAATCAGGAGAGGAGCCTAAAAAACTTGAAAGCAGGACAGGAGTCTAAGAGAATAAAAATCAGGAGAGGAGCCTAAGAGAATAAAAATCAGGAGAGGAGCCTAAAAAACTTGAAAGCAGGAGAGGAGCCTAAGAGAATAAAAGCAGGAGAGGAGCCTAAGAGAATAAAAATCAGGAGAGGAGCCTAAAAAACTTAAAATCAGGAGAGGAGCCTAAGAGAATAAAAATCAGGAGAGGAGCCTAAGAGAATAAAAATCAGGAGAGGAACCTAAGAGAATAAAAATCAGGAGAGGAGCCTAAGAGAATAAAAATCAGGAGAGGAGCCTAAAAAACTTGAAAGCAGGACAGGAGCCTAAGAGAATAAAAATCAGGAGAGGAGCCTAAGAGAATAAAAATCAGGAGAGGAGCCTAAGAGAATAAAAATCAGGAGAGGAGCCTAAAAAACTTGAAATCAGAAGAGGAGCCTAAGAGAATAAAAATCAGGAGAGGAGCCTAAGAGAATAAAAATCAGGAGAGGAGCCTAAGAGAATAAAAATCAGGAGAGGAGCCTAAGAGAATAAAAATCAGGAGAGGAGCCTAAGAGAATAAAAATCAAGAGAGGAGCCTAAGAGAATAAAAATCAGGAGAGGAGCCTAAGAGAATAAAAATCAAGAGAGGAGCCTAAGAGAATAAAAATCAGGAGAGGAGCCTAAGAGAATAAAAATCAAGAGAGGAGCCTAAGAGAATAAAAATCAGGAGAGGAGCCTAAGAGAATAAAAATCAGGAGAGGAGCCTAAAAAACATAAAATCAGAAGAGGAGCCTAAGAGAATAAAAATCAGGAGAGGAGCCTAAAAAACTTGAAAGCAGGACAGGAGTCTAAGAGAATAAAAATCAGGAGAGGAGCCTAAGAGAATAAAAATCAGGAGAGGAGCCTAAAAAACTTGAAAGCAGGAGAGGAGCCTAAGAGAATAAAAGCAGGAGAGGAGCCTAAGAGAATAAAAATCAGGAGAGGAGCCTAAAAAACTTAAAATCAGAAGAGGAGCCTAAGAGAATAAAAATCAGGAGAGGAGCCTAAGAGAATAAAAATCAGGAGAGGAACCTAAGAGAATAAAAATCAGGAGAGGAGCCTAAGAGAATAAAAATCAGGAGAGGAGCCTAAAAAACTTGAAAGCAGGACAGGAGCCTAAGAGAATAAAAATCAGGAGAGGAGCCTAAGAGAATAAAAATCAGGAGAGGAGCCTAAGAGAATAAAAATCAGGAGAGGAGCCTAAAAAACTTGAAATCAGAAGAGGAGCCTAAGAGAATAAAAATCAGGAGAGGAGCCTAAGAGAATAAAAATCAGGAGAGGAGCCTAAGAGAATAAAAATCAGGAGAGGAGCCTAAGAGAATAAAAATCAGGAGAGGAGCCTAAGAGAATAAAAATCAAGAGAGGAGCCTAAGAGAATAAAAATCAGGAGAGGAGCCTAAAAAACTTAAAATCAGAAGAGGAGCCTAAGAGAATAAAAATCAGGAGAGGAGCCTAAGAGAATAAAAATCAGGAGAGGAGCCTAAGAGAATAAAAATCAGGAGAGGAGCCTAAGAGAATAAAAATCAGGAGAGGAGCCTAAGAGAATAAAAATCAGGAGAGGAGCCTAAGAGAATAAAAATCAGGAGAGGAGCCTAAAAAACTTAAAATCAGAAGAGGAGCCTAAGAGAATAAAAATCAGGAGAGGAGCCTAAGAGAATAAAAATCAGGAGAGGAGCCTAAAAAACTTAAAATCAGAAGAGGAGCCTAAGAGAATAAAAATCAGGAGAGGAGCCTAAAAAACTTGAAAGCAGGACAGGAGTCTAAGAGAATAAAAATCAGGAGAGGAGCCTAAGAGAATAAAAATCAGAAGAGGAGCCTAAGAGAATAAAAATCAGGAGAGGAGCCTAAGAGAGTAAAAATCAGGAGAGGAGCCTAAGAGAATAAAAATCAGGAGAGGAGCCTAAGAGAATAAAAATCAGGAGAGGAGCCTAAGAGAATAAAAATCAGGAGAGGAGCCTAAGTGAATAAAAATCAGGAGAGGAGCCTAAGAGAATAAAAATCAGGAGAGGAGCCTAAGAGAATAAAAATCAGGAGAGGAGCCTAAAAAACTTGAAAGCAGGAGAGGAGCCTAAGAGAATAAAAATCAGGAGAGGAGCCTAAAAAACTTGAAAGCAGGACAGGAGCCTAAGAGAATAAAAATCAGGAGAGGAGCCTAAGAGAATAAAAATCAGGAGAGGAGCCTAAAAAACTTGAAAGCAGGAGAGGAGTCTAAGAGAATAAAAATCAGGAGAGGAGCCTAAGAGAATAAAAATCAGGAGAGGAGCCTAAGAGAATAAAAATCAGGAGAGGAGCCTAAAAAACTTGAAAGCAGGAGAGGAGCCTAAGAGAATAAAAATCAGGAGAGGAGCCTAAGAGAATAAAAATCAGGAGAGGAGCCTAAAAAACTTGAAAGCAGGAGAGGAGCCTAAGAGAATAAAAATCAGGAGAGGAGCCTAAGAGAATAAAAATCAGGAGAGGAGCCTAAAAATCTTGAAAGCAGGAGAGGAGCCTAAGAGAATAAAAATCAGGAGAGGAGCCTAAAAAACTTGAAAGCAGGACAGGAGCCTAAGAGAATAAAAATCAGGAGAGGAGCCTAAGAGAATAAAAATCAGGAGAGGAGCCTAAGAGAATAAAAATCAGGAGAGGAGCCTAAGAGAGTAAAAATCAGGAGAGGAGCCTAAGAGAATAAAAATCAGGAGAGGAGCCTAAAAAACTTGAAAGCAGGACAGGAGTCTAAGAGAATAAAAATCAGGAGAGGAGCCTAAGAGAATAAAAATCAGGAGAGGAGCCTAAGAGAATAAAAATCAGGAGAGGAGCCTAAAAAACTTAAAATCAGAAGAGGAGCCTAAGAGAATAAAAATCAGGAGAGGAGCCTAAGAGAATAAAAATCAGGAGAGAAGCCTAAGAGAATAAAAATCAGGAGAGAAGCCTAAAAAACTTGAAAGCAGGAGAGGAGCCTAAGAGAATAAAAATCAGGAGAGGAGCCTAAGAGAATAAAAATCAAGAGAGGAGCCTAAGAGAATAAAAATCAGGAGAGGAGCCTAAAAAACTTAAAATCAGAAGAGGAGCCTAAGAGAATAAAAATCAGGAGAGGAGCCTAAGAGAATAAAAATCAGGAGAGGAGCCTAAGAGAATAAAAATCAGGAGAGGAGCCTAAGAGAATAAAAATCAGGAGAGGAGCCTAAAAAACTTGAAAGCAGGAGAGGAGCCTAAGAGAATAAAAATCAGGAGAGGAGCCTAAGAGAATAAAAATCAGGAGAGGAGCCTAAAAAACTTAAAATCAGGAGAGGAGCCTAAAAAACTTAAAATCAGAAGAGGAGCCTAAGAGAATAAAAATCAGGAGAGGAGCCTAAGAGAATAAAAATCAGGAGAGGAGCCTAAGAGAATAAAAATCAGGAGAGGAGCCTAAGAGAATAAAAATCAGGAGAGGAGCCTAAAAAACTTGAAAGCAGGAGAGGAGCCTAAGAGAATAAAAATCAGGAGAGGAGCCTAAAAAATTTGAAAGCAGGACAGGAGCCTAAGAGAATAAAAATCAGGAGAGGAGCCTAAGAGAATAAAAATCAAGAGAGGAGCCTAAGAGAATAAAAATCAGGAGAGGAGCCTAAAAAACTTAAAATCAGAAGAGGAGCCTAAGAGAATAAAAATCAGGAGAGGAGCCTAAGAGAATAAAAATCAGGAGAGGAGCCTAAGAGAATAAAAATCAGGAGAGGAGCCTAAGAGAATAAAAATCAGGAGAGGAGCCTAAAAAACTTGAAAGCAGGACAGGAGCCTAAGAGAATAAAAATCAGGAGAGGAGCCTAAGAGAATAAAAATCAGGAGAGGAGCCTAAGAGAATAAAAATCAGGAGAGGAGCCTAAAAAACTTAAAATCAGAAGAGGAGCCTAAGAGAATAAAAATCAGAAGAGGAGCCTAAGAGAATAAAAATCAGGAGAGGAGCCTAAGAGAATAAAAATCAGGAGAGGAGCCTAAAAAACTTAAAATCAGAAGAGGAGCCTAAGAGAATAAAAATCAGGAGAGGAGCCTAAGAGAATAAAAATCAGGAGAGGAGCCTAAGAGAATAAAAATCAGGAGAGGAGCCTAAGAGAATAAAAATCAGGAGAGGAGCCTAAGAGAATAAAAATCAGGAGAGGAGCCTAAGAGAATAAAAATCAGGAGAGGAGCCTAAGAGAATAAAAATCAGGAGAGGAGCCTAAGAGAATAAAAATCAGGAGAGGAGCCTAAGAGAATAAAAATCAGGAGAGGAGCCTAAGAGAATAAAAATCAGGAGAGGAGCCTAAAAGAGTAAAAATCAGGAGAGGAGCCTAACAGAGTAAAAATCAGGAGAGGAGCCTAAGAGAATAAAAATCAGGAGAGGAGCCTAAAAAACTTGAAAGCAGGAGAGGAGCCTAAGAGAATAAAAATCAGGACAGGAGCCTAAGAGAATAAAAATCAGGAGAGGAGCCTAAGAGAATAAAAATCAGGAGAGGAGCCTAAGAGAATAAAAATCAGGAGAGGAGCCTAAGAGAATAAAAATCAGGAGAGGAGCCTAAGAGAATAAAAATCAGGAGAGGAGCCTAAAAAACTTGAAAGCAGGAGAGGAGCCTAAGAGAATAAAAATCAGGAGAGGAGCCTAAGAGAATAAAAATCAGGAGAGGAGCCTAAAAAACTTGAAAGCAGGAGAGGAGCCTAAGAGAATAAAAATCAGGAGAGGAGCCTAAAAAACTTAAAATCAGAAGAGGAGCCTAAGAGAATAAAAATCAGGAGAGGAGCCTAAGAGAATAAAAATCAGGAGAGGAGCCTAAGAGAGTAAAAATCAGGAGAGGAGCCTAAAAAACTTAAAATCACAAGAGGAGCCTAAGAGAATAAAAATCAGGAGAGGAGCCTAAGAGAATAAAAATCAGGAGAGGAGCCTAAAAAACTTAAAATCAGAAGAGGAGCCTAAGAGAATAAAAATCAGGAGAGGAGCCTAAGAGAATAAAAATCAGGAGAGGAGCCTAAAAAACTTGAAAGCAGGAGAGGAGCCTAAGAGAATAAAAATCAGGAGAGGAGCCTAAGAGAATAAAAATCAAGAGAGGAGCCTAAGAGAATAAAAATCAGGAGAGGAGCCTAAAAGAATAAAAATCAGGAGAGGAGCCTAAGAGAATAAAAATCAGGAGAGGAGCCTAAGAGAATAAAAATCAGGAGAGGAGCCTAAGAGAATAAAAATCAGGAGAGGAGCCTAAAAAACTTAAAATCAGAAGAGGAGTCTAAGAGAATAAAAATCAGGAGAGGAGCCTAAGAGAGTGAAAATCAGGAGAGGAGCCTAAAAAACTTGAAAGCAGGAAAGGAGTCTAAGAGAATAAAAATCAGGAGAGGAGCCTAAGAGAATAAAAATCAGGAGAGGAGCCTAAGAGAGTAAAAATCAGGAGAGGAGCCTAAGAGAATAAAAATCAGGAGAGGAGCCTAAGAGAATAAAAATCAGGAGAGGAGCCTAAAAAACTTAAAATCAGAAGAGGAGCCTAAGAGAATAAAAATCAGGAGAGGAGCCTAAAAAACTTAAAATCAGAAGAGGAGCCTAAGAGAATAAAAATCAGGAGAGGAGCCTAAGAGAGTAAAAATCAGGAGAGGAGCCTAAAAAACTTGAAAGCAGGACAGGAGCCTAAGAGAATAAAAATCAGGAGAGGAGCCTAAGAGAATAAAAATCAGGAGAGGAGCCTAAAAAACTTGAAAGCAGGAGAGGAGCCTAAGAGAATAAAAATCAGGAGAGGAGCCTAAGAGAATAAAAATCAGGAGAGGAGCCTAAAAAACTTAAAATCAGAAGAGGAGCCTAAGAGAATAAAAATCAGGAGAGGAGCCTAAGAGAATAAAAATCAGGAGAGGAGCCTAAGAGAATAAAAATCAGGAGAGGAGCCTAAAAAACTTGAAAGCAGGAGAGGAGCCTAAGAGAATAAAAATCAGGAGAGGAGCCTAAAAAACTTGAAAGCAGGAGAGGAGCCTAAGAGAATAAAAATCAGGAGAGGAGCCTAAGAGAATAAAAATCAGGAGAGGAGCCTAAAAAACTTAAAATCAGAAGAGGAGCCTAAGAGAATAAAAATCAGGAGAGGAGCCTAAGAGAATAAAAATCAGGAGAGGAGCCTAAGAGAATAAAAATCAGGAGAGGAGCCTAAGAGAATAAAAATCAGGAGAGGAGCCTAAGAGAATAAAATCAGGAGAGGAGCCTAAAAAACTTGAAAGCAGGACAGGAGCCTAAGAGAATAAAAATCAGGAGAGGAGCCTAAGAGAATAAAAATCAGGAGAGGAGCCTAAGAGAATAAAAATCAAGAGAGGAGCCTAAGAGAATAAAAATCAGGAGAGGAGCCTAAAAAACTTAAAATCAGAAGAGGAGCCTAAGAGAATAAAAATCAGGAGAGGAGCCTAAGAGAATAAAAATCAGGAGAGGAGCCTAAGAGAATAAAAATCAAGAGAGGAGCCTAAGAGAATAAAAATCAGGAGAGGAGCCTAAAAAACATAAAATCAGAAGAGGAGCCTAAGAGAATAAAAATCAGGAGAGGAGCCTAAGAGAATAAAAATCAGGAGAGGAGCCTAAGAGAATAAAAATCAGGAGAGGAGCCTAAGAGAATAAAAATCAGGAGAGGAGCCTAAGAGAATAAAAATCAGGAGAGGAGCCTAAAAAACTTGAAAGCAGGAGAGGAGCCTAAGAGAATAAAAATCAGGAGAGGAGCCTAAAAAACATAAAATCAGAAGAGGAGCCTAAGAGAATAAAAATCAGGAGAGGAGCCTAAGAGAATAAAAATCAGGAGAGGAGCCTAAGAGAATAAAAATCAGGAGAGGAGCCTAAAAAACATAAAATCAGAAGAGGAGCCTAAGAGAATAAAAATCAGGAGAGGAGCCTAAGAGAATAAAAATCAGGAGAGGAGCCTAAGAGAATAAAAATCAGGAGAGGAGCCTAAGAGAATAAAATCAGGAGAGGAGCCTAAAAAACTTGAAAGCAGGACAGGAGTCTAAGAGAATAAAAATCAGGAGAGGAGCCTAAGAGAATAAAAATCAGGAGAGGAGCCTAAAAAACTTAAAATCAGAAGAGGAGCCTAAGAGAATAAAAATCAGGAGAGGAGCCTAAGAGAATAAAAATCAGGAGAGGAGCCTAAGAGAATAAAAATCAGGAGAGGAGCCTAAAAAACTTAAAATCAGAAGAGGAGCCTAAGAGAATAAAAATCAGGAGAGGAGCCTAAGAGAATAAAAATCAGGAGAGGAGCCTAAGAGAATAAAAATCAGGAGAGGAGCCTAAAAAACTTAAAATCAGAAGAGGAGCCTAAGAGAATAAAAATCAGGAGAGGAACCTAAGAGAGTAAAAATCAGGAGAGGAGCCTAAGAGAATAAAAATCAGGAGAGGAGCCTAAGAGAATAAAAATCAGGAGAGGAGCCTAAGAGAATAAAAATCAGGAGAGGAGCCTAAGTGAATAAAAATCAGGAGAGGAGCCTAAGAGAATAAAAATCAGGAGAGGAGCCTAAGAGAATAAAAATCAAGAGAGGAGCCTAAGAGAATAAAAAACAGGAGAGGAGCCTAAGAGAATAAAATCAGGAGAGGAGCCTAAAAAACTTAAAATCAGAAGAGGAGCCTAAGAGAATAAAAATCAGGAGAGGAGCCTAAGAGAGTAAAAATCAGGAGAGGAGCCTAAGAGAATAAAAATCAGGAGAGGAGCCTAAGAGAATAAAAATCAGGAGAAAAGCCTAAAAAACTTGAAAGCAGGACAGGAGTCTAAGAGAATAAAAATCAGGAGAGGAGCCTAAGAGAATAAAAATCAGGAGAGGAGCCTAAGAGAATAAAAATCAGGAGAGGAGCCTAAGAGAATAAAAATCAGGAGAGGAGCCTAAAAAACTTAAAATCAGAAGAGGAGCCTAAGAGAATAAAAATCAGGAGAGGAGCCTAAGAGAATAAAAATCAGGAGAGAAGCCTAAGAGAATAAAATCAGGAGAGAAGCCTAAAAAACTTGAAAGCAGGAGAGGAGCCTAAGAGAATAAAAATCAGGAGAGGAGCCTAAGAGAATAAAAATCAAGAGAGGAGCCTAAGAGAATAAAAATCAGGAGAGGAGCCTAAAAAACTTAAAATCAGAAGAGGAGCCTAAGAGAATAAAAATCAGGAGAGGAGCCTAAGAGAATAAATATCAGGATAGGAGCCTAAGAGAATAAAAATCAGGAGAGGAGCCTAAGAGAGTAAAAATCAGGAGAGGAGCCTAAGAGAATAAAAATCAGGAGAGGAGCCTAAAAAACTTGAAAGCAGGACAGGAGCCTAAGAGAATAAAAATCAGGAGAGGAGCCTAAGAGAATAAAAATCAGGAGAGGAGCCTAAGAGAATAAAAATCAGGAGAGGAGCCTAAGAGAATAAAAATCAAGAGAGGAGCCTAAGAGAGTAAAAATCAGGAGAGGAGCCTAAGAGAATAAAAATCAGGAGAGGAGCCTAAAAAACTTGAAAGCAGGACAGGAGCCTAAGAGAATAAAAATCAGAAGAGGAGCCTAAGAGAATAAAAATCAGGAGAGGAGCCTAAGAGAATAAAAATCAGGAGAGGAGCCTAAGAGAATAAAAATCAGGAGAGGAGCCTAAGAGAATAAAAATCAGGAGAGGAGCCTAAGAGAATAAAAATCAGGAGAGGAGCCTAAGAGAATAAAAATCAGGAGAGGAGCCTAAGAGAGTAAAAATCAGGAGAGGAGCCTAAGAGAATAAAAATCAGGAGAGGAGCCTAAAAAACTTGAAAGCAGGACAGGAGCCTAAGAGAATAAAAATCAGGAGAGGAGCCTAAGAGAATAAAAATCAGGAGAGGAGCCTAAGAGAATAAAAATCAGGAGAGGAGCCTAAAAAACTTAAAATCAGAAGAGGAGCCTAAGAGAATAAAAATCAGGAGAGGAGCCTAAGCGAATAAAAATCAGGAGAGGAGCCTAAAAAACTTGAAAGCAGGAGAGGAGCCTAAGAGAATAAAAATCAGGAGAGGAGCCTAAAAAACTTAAATTCAGAAGAGGAGCCTAAGAGAATAAAAATCAGGAGAGGAGCCTAAGAGAATAAAAATCAGGAGAGGAGCCTAAGAGAATAAAAATCAGGAGAGGAGCCTAAGAGAATAAAAATCAGGAGAGGAGCCTAAAAAACTTGAAAGCAGGACAGGAGCCTAAGAGAATAAAAATCAGGAGAGGAGCCTAAGAGAATAAAAATCAGGAGAGGAGCCTAAAAAACTTAAAATCAGGAGAGGAGCCTAAGAGAATAAAAATCAGGAGAGGAGCCTAAGAGAGTAAAAATCAGGAGAGGAGCCTAAAAAACTTGTAAGCAGGACAGGAGTCTAAGAGAATAAAAATCAGGAGAGGAGCCTAAGAGAGTGAAAATCAGGAGAGGAGCCTAAAAAACTTGAAAGCAGGACAGGAGTCTAAGAGAATAAAAATCAGGAGAGGAGCCTAAGAGAATAAAAATCAGGAGAGGAGCCTAAAAAACTTGAAAGCAGAAGAGGAGCCTAAGAGAATAAAAATCAGGAGAGGAGCCTAAGAGAATAAAAATCAAGAGAGGAGCCTAAAAGAGTAAAAATCAGGAGAGTAAAAATCAAGAGAGGAGCCTAAAAGAGTAAAAATCAGGAGAGGAGCCTAAGAGAATAAAAATCAGGAGAGGAGCCTAAGAGAATAAAAATCAGGAGAGGAGCCTAAGAGAATAAAAATCAGGAGAGGAGCCTAAGAGAATAAAAATCAAGAGAGGAGCCTAAAAGAGTAAAAATCAGGAGAGTAAAAATCAAGAGAGGAGCCTAAAAGAGTAAAAATCAGGAGAGGAGCCTAAGAGAATAAAAATCAGGAGAGGAGCCTAAGAGAATAAAAATCAGGAGAGGAGCCTAAGAGAATAAAAATCAGGAGAGGAGCCTAAGAGAATAAAAATCAAGAGAGGAGCCTAAGAGAATAAAAATCAGGAGAGGAGCCTAAGAGAATAAAAATCAAGAGAGGAGCCTAAGAGAATAAAAAACAGGAGAGGAGCCTAAGAGAATAAAAATCAGGAGAGGAGCCTAAAAAACTTAAAATCAGAAGAGGAGCCTAAGAGAATAAAAATCAGGAGAGGAGCCTAAGAGAGTAAAAATCAGGAGAGGAGCCTAACAGAATAAAAATCAGGAGAGGAGCCTAAGAGAATAAAAATCAGGAGAAAAGCCTAAAAAACTTGAAAGCAGGACAGGAGTCTAAGAGAATAAAAATCAGGAGAGGAGCCTAAGAGAATAAAAATCAGGAGAGGAGCCTAAGAGAATAAAAATCAGGAGAGGAGCCTAAGAGAATAAAAATCAGGAGAGGAGCCTAAAAAACTTAAAATCAGAAGAGGAGCCTAAGAGAATAAAAATCAGGAGAGGAGCCTAAGAGAATAAAAATCAGGAGAGAAGCCTAAAAAACTTGAAAGCAGGAGAGGAGCCTAAGAGAATAAAAATCAGGAGAGGAGCCTAAGAGAATAAAAATCAAGAGAGGAGCCTAAGAGAATAAAAATCAGGAGAGGAGCCTAAAAAACTTAAAATCAGAAGAGGAGCCTAAGAGAATAAAAATCAGGAGAGGAGCCTAAGAGAATAAATATCAGGATAGGAGCCTAAGAGAATAAAAATCAGGAGAGGAGCCTAAGAGAGTAAAAATCAGGAGAGGAGCCTAAGAGAGTAAAAATCAGGAGAGGAGCCTAAGAGAGTAAAAATCAGGAGAGGAGCCTAAGAGAATAAAAATCAGGAGAGGAGCCTAAAAAACTTGAAAGCAGGAGAGGAGCCTAAGAGAATAAAAATCAGGAGAGGAGCCTAAGAGAATAAAAATCAAGAGAGGAGCCTAAGAGAGTAAAAATCAGGAGAGGAGCCTAAGAGAATAAAAATCAGGAGAGGAGCCTAAAAAACTTGAAAGCAGGACAGGAGCCTAAGAGAATAAAAATCAGAAGAGGAGCCTAAGAGAATAAAAATCAGGAGAGGAGCCTAAGAGAATAAAAATCAGGAGAGGAGCCTAAGAGAATAAAAATCAGGAGAGGAGCCTAAGAGAATAAAAATCAGGAGAGGAGCCTAAAAAACTTGAAAGCAGGAGAGGAGCCTAAGAGAATAAAAATCAGGAGAGGAGCCTAAGAGAATAAAAATCAAGAGAGGAGCCTAAGAGAGTAAAAATCAGGAGAGGAGCCTAAGAGAATAAAAATCAGGAGAGGAGCCTAAGAGAATAAAAATCAGGAGAGGAGCCTAAAAAACTTAAAATCAGAAGAGGAGCCTAAGAGAATAAAAATCAGGAGAGGAGCCTAAGAGAATAAAAATCAGGAGAGGAGCCTAAGAGAATAAAAATCAGGAGAGGAGCCTAAGAGAATAAAAATCAGGAGAGGAGCCTAAGAGAGTAAAAATCAGGAGAGGAGCCTAAGAGAATAAAAATCAGGAGAGGAGCCTAAAAAACTTGAAAGCAGGACAGGAGCCTAAGAGAATAAAAATCAGGAGAGGAGCCTAAGAGAATAAAAACCAGGAGAGGAGCCTAAGAGAATAAAAATCAGGAGAGGAGCCTAAGAGAATAAAAATCAAGAGAGGAGCCTAAGAGAGTAAAAATCAGGAGAGGAGCCTAAGAGAATAAAAATCAGGAGAGGAGCCTAAAAAACTTGAAAGCAGGACAGGAGCCTAAGAGAATAAAATCAGAAGAGGAGCCTAAGAGAATAAAAATCAGGAGAGGAGCCTAAGAGAATAAAAATCAGGAGAGGAGCCTAAGAGAATAAAAATCAGGAGAGGAGCCTAAGAGAATAAAAATCAGGAGAGGAGCCTAAAAAACTTGAAAGCAGGAGAGGAGCCTAAGAGAATAAAAATCAGGAGAGGAGCCTAAGAGAATAAAAATCAAGAGAGGAGCCTAAGAGAGTAAAAATCAGGAGAGGAGCCTAAGAGAATAAAAATCAGGAGAGGAGCCTAAGAGAATAAAAATCAGGAGAGGAGCCTAAAAAACTTAAAATCAGAAGAGGAGCCTAAGAGAATAAAAATCAGGAGAGGAGCCTAAGAGAATAAAAATCAGGAGAGGAGCCTAAGAGAATAAAAATCAGGAGAGGAGCCTAAGAGAATAAAAATCAAGAGAGGAGCCTAAGAGAATAAAAATCAGGAGAGGAGCCTAAAAAACTTAAAATCAGAAGAGGAGCCTAAGAGAATAAAAATCAGGAGAGGAGCCTAAAAAACTTAAATTCAGAAGAGGAGCCTAAGAGAATAAAAATCAGGAGAGGAGCCTAAGAGAATAAAAATCAGGAGAGGAGCCTAAGAGAATAAAAATCAGGAGAGGAGCCTAAGAGAATAAAAATCAGGACAGGAGTCTAAGAGAATAAAAATCAGGAGAGGAGCCTAAAAAACTTGAAAGCAGGAGAGGAGCTTAAGAGAATAAAAATCAGGAGAGGAGCCTAAGAGAATAAAAATCAGGAGAGGAGCCTAAGAGAATAAAAATCAGGAGAGGAGCCTAAAAAACTTAAAATCAGAAGAGGAGCCTAAGAGAATAAAAATCAGGAGAGGAGCCTAAGAGAATAAAAATCAGGAGAGGAGCCTAAGAGAATAAAAATCAGGAGAGGAGCCTAAGAGAATAAAAATCAGGAGAGGAGCCTAAGAGAATAAAATCAGGAGAGGAGCCTAAAAAACTTGAAAGCAGGACAGGAGTCTAAGAGAATAAAAATCAGGAGAGGAGCCTAAGAGAATAAAAATCAGGAGAGGAGCCTAAGAGAATAAAAATCAGGAGAGGAGCCTAAGAGAATAAAAATCAGGAGAGGAGCCTAAGAGAATAAAAATCAGGAGAGGAGCCTAAAAAACTTAAAATCAGGAGAGGAGCCTAAGAGAATAAAAATCAGGAGAGGAGCCTAAGAGAGTAAAAATCAGGAGAGGAGCCTAAAAAACTTGTAAGCAGGACAGGAGTCTAAGAGAATAAAAATCAGGAGAGGAGCCTAAGAGAGTGAAAATCAGGAGAGGAGCCTAAAAAACTTGAAAGCAGGACAGGAGTCTAAGAGAATAAAAATCAGGAGAGGAGCCTAAGAGAATAAAAATCAGGAGAGGAGCCTAAAAAACTTAAAATCAGAAGAGGAGCCTAAGAGAATAAAAATCAGGAGAGGAGCCTAAGAGAATAAAAATCAGGAGAGGAGCCTAAGAGAATAAAAATCAGGAGAGGAGTCTAAGAGAATAAAAATCAGGAGAGGAGCCTAAAAAACTTAAAATCAGAAGAGGAGCCTAAGAGAATAAAAATCAGGAGAGGAGCCTAAGAGAATAAAAATCAGGAGAGGAGCCTAAAAAACGTGAAAGCAGGACAGGAGCCAAAGAGAATAAAAATCAGGAGAGGAGCCTAAGAGAATAAAAATCAGGAGAGGAGCCTAAGAGAATAAAAATCAGGAGAGGAGCCTAAAAAACTTAAATTCAGAAGAGGAGCCTAAGAGAATAAAAATCAGGACAGGAGCCTAAGAGAATAAAAATCAGGAGAGGAGCCTAAGAGAATAAAAATCAGGAGAGGAGCCTAAGAGAATAAAAATCAGGAGAGGAGCCTAAGAGAATAAAAATCAGGAGAGGAGCCTAAGAGAATAAAAATCAAGAGAGAAGCCTAAGAGAATAAAAATCAGGAGAGGAGCCTAAAAAACTTAATAATCAGAAGAGGAGCCTAAGAGAATAAAAATCAGGAGAGGAGCCTAAGAGAATAAAAATCAGGAGAGGAGCCTAAAAAACTTGAAAGCAGGAGAGGAGCCTAAGAGAATAAAAATCAGGAGAGGAGCCTAAAAAACTTGAAAGCAGGACAGGAGCCTAAGAGAATAAAAATCAGGAGAGGAGCCTAAGAGAATAAAAATCAGGAGAGGAGCCTAAGAGAATAAAATCAAGAGAGGAGCCTAAGAGCATAAAAATCAGGAGAGGAGCCTAAAAAACTTAAAATCAGAAGAGGAGCCTAAGAGAATAAAAATCAGGAGAGGAGCCTATAAAACTTAAAATCAGAAGAGGAGCCTAAGAGAATAAAAATCAAGAGAGGAGCCTAAGAGAGTAAAAATCAGGAGAGGAGCCTAAGAGAATAAAAATCAGGAGAGGAGCCTAAGAGAATAAAAATCAGGAGAGGAGCCTAAAAAACTTAAAATCAGAAGAGGAGCCTAAGAGAATAAAAATCAGGAGAGGAGCCTAAGAGAATAAAAATCAGGAGAGGAGCCTAAGATAGTAAAAATCAGGAGAGGAGCCTAAGAGAATAAAAATCAGGAGAGGAGCCTAAGGAAATAAAAATCAGGAGAGGAGCCTAAGAGAATAAAAATCAGGAGAGGAGCCTAAAAAACTTGAAAGCAGAAGAGGAGCCTAAGAGAATAAAAATCAGGAGAGGAGCCTAAGAGAATAAAAATCAAGAGAGGAGCCTAAGAGAGTAAAAATCAGGAGAGGAGCCTAAGAGAATAAAAATCAGGAGAGGAGCCTAAGAGAATAAAAATCAGGAGAGGAGCCTAAAAAACTGGAAATCAGAAGAGGAGCCTAACAGAATAAAAATCAGGAGAGGAGCCTAAGAGAATAAAAATCAAGAGAGGAGCCTAAGAGAGTAAAAATCAGTAGAGGAGCCTAAGAGAATAAAAATCAGGAGAGGAGCCTAAGAGAATAAAAATCAGGAGAGGAGCCTAAAAAACTTAAATTCAGAAGAGGAGCCTAAGAGAATAAAAATCAGGACAGGAGCCTAAGAGAATAAAAATCAGGAGAGGAGCCTAAGAGAATAAAAATCAGGAGAGGAGCCTAAGAGAATAAAAATCAGGAGAGGAGCCTAAGAGAATAAAAATCAGGAGAGGAGCCTAAGAGAATAAAAATCAAGAGAGGAGCCTAAGAGAATAAAAATCAGGAGAGGAGCCTAAAAAACTTAAAATCAGAAGAGGAGCCTAAGAGAATAAAAATCAGGAGAGGAGCCTAAGAGAATAAAAATCAGGAGAGGAGCCTAAAAAACTTGAAAGCAGGAGAGGAGCCTAAGAGAATAAAAATCAGGAGAGGAGCCTAAGAGAATAAAAATCAGGAGAGGAGCCTAAGAGAATAAAAATCAAGAGAGGAGCCTAAGAGAGTAAAAATCAGGAGAGGAGCCTAAGAGAATAAAAATCAGGAGAGGAGCCTAAAAAACTTAAAATCAGAAGAGGAGCCTAAGAGAATAAAAATCAGGAGAGGAGCCTAAGAGAATAAAAATCAAGAGAGGAGCCTAAGAGAATAAAAATCAGGAGAGGAGCCTAAGAGAATAAAAATCAGGAGAGGAGCCTAAAAAACTGGAAATCAGAAGAGGAGCCTAAGAGAATAAAAATCAGGAGAGGAGCCTAAAAAACTTGAAAGCAGGACAGGAGCCTAAGAGAATAAAAATCAGGAGAGGAGCCTAAGAGAATAAAAATCAGGAGAGGAGCCTAAGAGAATAAAAATCAGGAGAGGAGCCTAAGAGAATAAAAATCAGGAGAGGAGCCTAAAAAACTTAAAATCAGAAGAGGAGCCTAAGAGAATAAAAATCAGGAGAGGAGCCTAAGAGAATAAAAATCAGGAGAGGAGCCTAAAAAACTTGAAAGCAGGAGAGGAGCCTAAGAGAATAAAAATCAGGAGAGGAGCCTAAGAGAATAAAAATCAGGAGAGGAGCCTAAGAGAATAAAAATCAAGAGAGGAGCCTAAGAGAATAAAAATCAAGAGAGGAGCCTAAGAGAATAAAAATCAGGAGAGGAGCCTAAAAAACTTAAAATCAGAAGAGGAGCCTAAGAGAATAAAAATCAGGAGAGGAGCCTAAGAGAATAAAAATCAAGAGAGGAGCCTAAGAGAATAAAAATCAGGAGAGGAGCCTAAGAGAATAAAAATCAGGAGAGGAGCCTAAAAAACTTAAAATCAGAAGAGGAGCCTAAGAGAATAAAAATCAGGAGAGGAGCCTAAAAAACTTGAAAGCAGGACAGGAGCCTAAGAGAATAAAAATCAGAAGAGGAGCCTAAGAGAATAAAAATAAGGAGAGGAGCCTAAAAAACTTAAAATCAGAAGAGGAGCCTAAGAGAATAAAAATCAGGAGAGGAGCCTAAGAGAATAAAAATCAGGAGAGGAGCCTAAGAGAATAAAAATCAGGAGAGGAGCCTAAAAAACTTGAAAGCAGGAGAGGAGCCTAAGAGAATAAAAATCAGAAGAGGGGCCTAAGAGAATAAAAATCAGGAGAGGAGCCTAAGAGAATAAAAATCAGGAGAGGAGCCTATGAGAATTAAAATCAGGAGAGGAGCCTAAGAGAATAAAAATCAGGAGAGGAGCCTGAGAGAATAAAAATCAGGAGAGGAGCCTGAGAGAATAAAAATCAGGAGAGGAGCCTAAGAGAATAAAAATCAGGAGAGGAGCCTAAAAAACTTAAAATCAGAAGAGGAGCCTAAGAGAATAAAAATCAGAAGAGGAGCCTAAGAGAATAAAAATCAGGAGAGGAGCCTGAGAGAATAAAAGTCAGGAGAGGAGCCTAAAAAACTTAAAATCAGAAGAGGAGCCTAAGAGAATAAAAATCAGGAGAGGAGCCTAAGAGAATAAAAATCAGGAGAGGAGCCTAAGAGAATAAAAATCAGGAGAGGAGCCTAAGAGAATAAAAATCACCATAGGAGCCTAAAAAAATTAAAATCAGGAGAGGAGCCTAAGAGAATAAAAATCAGGAGAGGAGCCTAAGAGAATAAAATTCAGGAGAGGAGCCCAAGAGAATTAAAATCAGGAGAGGAGCCTAAGAGAATAAAAATCAGGAGAGGAGCCTAAGAGAATAAAAATCAGAAAAGGAGCCTAAGAGAATAAAAATCAGGAGAGGAGCCTAAAAAACTTAAAATCAGAAGAGGAGCCTAAGAGAATAAAAATCAGGAGAGGAGCCTAAGAGAATAAAAATCAGAAGTGGAGCCTAAAAAAATTAAAAGCAGGAGAGGAGCCTAAGAGAATAAAAATCAGGAGAGGAGCCTAAGAGAATAAAAATCAGAAGAGGAGACTAAGAGAATAAAAATCAGAAAAGGAGCCTAAGAGAATAAAAATCAGGAGAGGAGCCTAAAAAACTTAAAATCAGAAGAGGAGCCTAAGAGAATAAAAATCAGGAGAGGAGCCTAAAAAACTTAAAATAAGGAGAGGAGCCTAAAAGAATAAAAATCAGGAGAGGAGCCTAAAAAACTTAATATCAGAAGAGGAGCCTAAAAAACTTAAAATCAGGAGAGGAGCCTAAGAGAATAAAAATCAGGAGAGGAGCCTAAAAAACTTAAAATAAGGAGAGGAGCCTAAGAGAATAAAAATCAGGAGAGGAGCCTAAGAGAATAAAAATCAAGAGAGGAGCCTAAGAGAATAAAAATCAGGAGAGGAGCCTAAGAGAATAAAAATCAGGAGAGGAGCCTAAGAGAATAAAAATCAGGAGAGGAGCCTAAGAGAATAAAAATCAGGAGAGGAGCCTAAGAGAATAAAAATCAGGAGAGGAGCCTAAAAATATTAAAATCAGGAGAGGAGCCTAAGAGAATAAAAATCAGGGGAGGAGCCTAAAAATATTAAAATCAGGAGAGGAGCCTAAGAGAATAAAAATCAGAAAAGGAGCCTAAGAGAATAAAAATCAGAAGAGGAGCCTAAAAAACTTAAAATCAGGAGAGGAGCCTAAGAGAATAAAAATCAGGAGAGGAGCCTAAGAGAATAAAAATCAGGAGAGGAGCCTAAAAAACTTGAAAGCAGGACAGGAGCCTAAGAGAATAAAAATCAGGAGAGGAGCCTAAAAAACTGGAAATCAGAAGAGGAGCCTAAGAGAATAAAAATCAGGAGAGGAGCCTAAGACAATAAAAATCAAGAGAGGAGCCTAAGACAATAAAAATCAAGAGAGGAGCCTAAGAGAGTAAAAATCAGGAGAGGAGCCTAAGAGAATAAAAATCAGGAGAGGAGCCTAAAAAACTTGAAATCAGAAGAGGAGCCTAAGAGAATAAAAATCAGGAGAGGAGCCTAAGAGAATAAAAATCAGGAGAGGAGCCTAAGAGAATAAAAATCAGGAGAGGAGCCTAAAAAACTTAAAATCAGAAGAGGAGCCTAAGAGAATAAAAATCAGGAGAGGAGCCTAAGAGAATAAAAATCAGGAGAGGAGCCTAAGAGAATAAAAATCAGGAGAGGAGCCTAAGAGAATAAAAATCAGGAGAGGAGCCTAAGAGAATAAAAATCAGGAGAGGAGCCTAAAAAACTTGAAAGCAGGAGAGGAGCCTAAGAGAATAAAAATCAGGAGAGGAGCCTAAGAGAATAAAAATCAGGAGAGGAGCCTAAGAGAATAAAAATCAGGAGAGGAGCCTAAGAGAAGAAAAATCAGGAGAGGAGCCTAAAAAACTTAAAATCAGAAGAGGAGCCTAAGAGAATAAAAATCAGGAGAGGAGCCTAAGAGAATAAAAATCAGGAGAGGAGCCTAAGAGAATAAAAATCAGGAGAGGAGCCTAAAAAACTTAAAATCAGAAGAGGAGCCTAAGAGAATAAAAATCAGGAGAGGAGCCTAAGAGAATAAAAATCCGGAGAGGAGCCTAAGAGAATAAAAATCAGGAGAGGAGCCTAAGAGAATAAAAATCAGGAGAGGAGCCTAAGAGAATAAAAATCAGGAGAGGAGCCTAAGAGAATAAAAATCAGAAGAGGAGCCTAAAAAACTTAAAATCAGAAGAGGAGCCTAAGAGAATAAAAATCAGGAGAGGAGCCTAAGAGAATAAAAATCAGGAGAGGAGCCTAAAAAAATTAAAAGCAGGAGAGGAGCCTAAGAGAATAAAAATCAGGAGAGGAGCCTAAGAGAATAAAAATCAGGAGAGGAGCCTAAAAAACTTAAAATCAGAAGAGGAGCCTAAGAGAATAAAAATCAGGAGAGGAGCCTAAGAGAATAA
The DNA here is from genome assembly GCF_036250125.1 of Pseudopipra pipra. NCBI lineage: Eukaryota > Metazoa > Chordata > Aves > Passeriformes > Pipridae > Pseudopipra > Pseudopipra pipra. Next base: position 7,840 of record NW_026990775.1, on the reverse strand, counting down.
AAATCAGAAGTGGAGCCTAAAAAAATTAAAAGCAGGAGAGGAGCCTAAGAGAATAAAAATCAGGAGAGGAGCCTAAGAGAATAAAAATCAGAAGAGGAGACTAAGAGAATAAAAATCAGAAAAGGAGCCTAAGAGAATAAAAATCAGGAGAGGAGCCTAAAAAACTTAAAATCAGAAGAGGAGCCTAAGAGAATAAAAATCAGGAGAGGAGCCTAAAAAACTTAAAATAAGGAGAGGAGCCTAAAAGAATAAAAATCAGGAGAGGAGCCTAAAAAACTTAATATCAGAAGAGGAGCCTAAAAAACTTAAAATCAGGAGAGGAGCCTAAGAGAATAAAAATCAGGAGAGGAGCCTAAAAAACTTAAAATAAGGAGAGGAGCCTAAGAGAATAAAAATCAGGAGAGGAGCCTAAGAGAATAAAAATCAAGAGAGGAGCCTAAGAGAATAAAAATCAGGAGAGGAGCCTAAGAGAATAAAAATCAGGAGAGGAGCCTAAGAGAATAAAAATCAGGAGAGGAGCCTAAGAGAATAAAAATCAGGAGAGGAGCCTAAGAGAATAAAAATCAGGAGAGGAGCCTAAAAATATTAAAATCAGGAGAGGAGCCTAAGAGAATAAAAATCAGGGGAGGAGCCTAAAAATATTAAAATCAGGAGAGGAGCCTAAGAGAATAAAAATCAGAAAAGGAGCCTAAGAGAATAAAAATCAGAAGAGGAGCCTAAAAAACTTAAAATCAGGAGAGGAGCCTAAGAGAATAAAAATCAGGAGAGGAGCCTAAGAGAATAAAAATCAGGAGAGGAGCCTAAAAACTTGAAAGCAGGACAGGAGCCTAAGAGAATAAAAATCAGGAGAGGAGCCTAAAAAACTGGAAATCAGAAGAGGAGCCTAAGAGAATAAAAATCAGGAGAGGAGCCTAAGACAATAAAAATCAAGAGAGGAGCCTAAGACAATAAAAATCAAGAGAGGAGCCTAAGAGAGTAAAAATCAGGAGAGGAGCCTAAGAGAATAAAAATCAGGAGAGGAGCCTAAAAAACTTGAAAGCAGGACAGGAGTCTAAGAGAATAAAAATCAGGAGAGGAGCCTAAGAGAATAAAAATCAGGAGAGGAGCCTAAGAGAATAAAAATCAGGAGAGGAGCCTAAAAAACTTAAAATCAGGAGAGGAGCCTAAGAGAATAAAAATCAGGAGAGGAGCCTAAGAGAATAAAAATCAAGAGAGGAGCCTAAGAGAATAAAAATCAGGAGAGGAGCCTAAGAGAATAAAAATCAGGAGAGGAGCCTAAGAGAATAAAAATCAGGAGAGGAGCCTAAGAGAATAAAAATCAGAAGAGGAGCCTAAAAAACTTAAAATCAGAAGAGGAGCCTAAGAGAATAAAAATCAGGAGAGGAGCCTAAGAGAATAAAAATCAGGAGAGGAGCCTAAAAAAATTAAAAGCAGGAGAGGAGCCTAAGAGAATAAAACTCAGGAGAGGAGCCTAAGAGAATAAAAATCAGGAGAGGAGCCTAAGAGAATAAAAATCAGGAGAGGAGCCTAAAAAACTTAAAATCAGGAGAGGAGCCTAAAAAACTTAAAATCAGGAGAGGAGCCTAAAAAACTTAAAATCAGGAGAGGAGCCTAAAAGAATAAAAATCAGGAGAGGAGCCTAAGAGAATAAAAATCAGGAGAGGAGCCTAAGAGAATAAAAATCAGGAGAGGAGCCTAAGAGAATAAAAATCAGGAGAGGAGCCTAAGAGAATAAAAATCAGGAGAGGAGCCTAAAAAACTTGAAATCAGGAGAGGAGCCTAAGAGAGTAAAAATCAGGAGAGGAGCCTAAGAGAATAAAAATCAGGAGAGGAGCCTAAAAAACTTGAAAGCAGGACAGGAGCCTAAGAGAATAAAAATCAGGAGAGGAGCCTAAAAAACTGGAAATCAGAAGAGGAGCCTAAGAGAATAAAAATCAGGAGAGGAGCCTAAAAAAATTAAAAGCAGGAGAGGAGCCTAAGAGAATAAAAATCAGCATAGGAGCCTAAAAAAATTAAAAGCAGGAGAGGAGCCTAAGAGAATAAAAATCAGGAGAGGAGACTAAGAGAATAAAAATCAGAAAAGGAGCCTAAGAGAATAAAAATCAGGAGAGGAGCCTAAAAAACTTAAAATCAGAAGAGGAGCCTAAGAGAATAAAAATCAGGAGAGGAGCCTAAAAAACTTAAAATAAGGAGAGGAGCCTAAAAGAATAAAAATCAGGAGAGGAGCCTAAAAACCTTAATATCAGAAGAGGAGCCTAAAAAACTTAAAATCAGGAGAGGAGCCTAAGAGAATAAAAATCAGGAGAGGAGCCTAAGAGAATAAAAATCAGGAGAGGAGCCTAAGAGAATAAAAATCAGGAGAGGAGCCTAAGAGAATAAAAATCAGGAGAGGAGCCTAAGAGAATAAAAATCAGGAGAGGAGCCTAAGAGAATAAAAATCAGGAGAGGAGCCTAAAAATATTAAAATCAGGAGAGGAGCCTAAGAGAATAAAAATCAGGGGAGGAGCCTAAAAATATTAAAATCAGGAGAGGAGCCTAAGAGAATAAAAATCAGAAAAGGAGCCTAAGAGAATAAAAATCAGAAGAGGAGCCTAAAAAACTTAAAATCAGGAGAGGAGCCTAAGAGAATAAAAATCAGGAGAGGAGCCTAAAAAACTTAAAATCAGGAGAGGAGCCTAAGAGAATAAAAATCAAGAGAGGAGCCTAAAAAACTTGAAAGCAGGACAGGAGCCTAAGAGAATAAAAATCAGGAGAGGAGCCTAAGAGAATAAAAATCAGGAGAGGAGCCTAAGAGAATAAAAATCAGGAGAGGAGCCTAAAAAACTGGAAATCAGAAGAGGAGCCTAAGAGAATAAAAATCAGGAGAGGAGCCTAAGACAATAAAAATCAAGAGAGGAGCCTAAGAGAGTAAAAATCAGGAGAGGAGCCTAAGAGAATAAAAATCAGGAGAGGAGCCTAAGAGAATAAAAATCAGGAGAGGAGCCTAAAAAACTTGAAAGCAGGACAGGAGTCTAAGAGAATAAAAATCAGGAGAGGAGCCTAAGAGAATAAAAATCAGGAGAGGAGCCTAAAAAACTTGAAAGCAGGACAGGAGTCTAAGAGAATAAAAATCAGGAGAGGAGCCTAAGAGAATAAAAATCAGGAGAGGAGCCTAAAAAACTTAAAATCACAAGAGGAGCCTAAGAGAATAAAAATCAGGAGAGGAGCCTAACAGAATAAAAATCAGGAGAGGAGCCTAAGAGAATAAAAATCAGGAGAGGAGCCTAAGAGAATAAAAATCAGGAGAGGAGCCTAAAAAACTTGAAAGCAGGAGAGGAGCCTAAGAGAATAAAAATCAGGAGAGGAGCCTAAGAGAATAAAAATCAGGAGAGGAGCCTAAGAGAATAAAAATCAGGAGAGGAGCCTAAGAGAATAAAAATCAAGAGAGGAGCCTAAGAGAGTAAAAATCAGGAGAGGAGCCTAAGAGAATAAAAATCAGGAGAGGAGCCTAAGAGAATAAAAATCAGGAGAGGAGCCTAAAAAACTTAAAATCAGAAGAGGAGCCTAAGAGAATAAAAATCAGGAGAGGAGCCTAAAAAACTTGAAAGCAGGACAGGAGCCTAAGAGAATAAAAATCAGGAGAGGAGCCTAAGAGAATAAAAATCAAGAGAGGAGCCTAAGAGAATAAAAATCAGGAGAGGAGCCTAAGGGAATAAAAATCAGGAGAGGAGCCTAAGAGAATAAAAATCAGGAGAGGAGCCTAAGAGAATAAAAATCAGGAGAGGAGCCTAAAAAACTTGAAAGCAGGAGAGGAGCCTAAGAGAATAAAAATCAGGAGAGGAGCCTAGAAAACTTAAAATCAGAAGAGGAGCCTAAGAGAATAAAAATCAGGAGAGGAGCCTAAGAGAATAAAAATCAGGAGAGGAGCCTAAAAAACTTGAAAGCAGGACAGGAGTCTAAGAGAATAAAAATCAGGAGAGGAGCCTAAGAGAATAAAAATCAGGAGAGGAGCCTAAGAGAATAAAAATCAGGAGAGGAGCCTAAAAAACTTAAAATCAGGAGAGGAGCCTAAGAGAATAAAAATCAGGAGAGGAGCCTAAGAGAATAAAAATCAGGAGAGGAGCCTAAAAAACTTGAAAGCAGGAGAGGAGCCTAAGAGAATAAAAATCAGGAGAGGAGCCTAAGAGAATAAAAATCAAGAGAGGAGCCTAAGAGAATAAAAATCAGGAGAGGAGCCTAAGAGAATAAAAATCAGGAGAGGAGCCTAAGAGAATAAAAATCAGGAGAGGAGCCTAAGAGAATAAAAATCAGGAGAGGAGCCTAAAAAACTTAAAATCAGAAGAGGAGCCTAAGAGAATAAAAATCAGGAGAGGAGCCTAAGAGAATAAAAATCAGGAGAGGAGCCTAAGAGAATAAAAATCAGGAGAGGAGCCTAAAAAACTTGAAAGCAGGACAGGAGCCTAAGAGAATAAAAATCAGGAGAGGAGCCTAAGAGAGTGAAAATCAGGAGAGGAGCCTAAAAAACTTGAAAGCAGGACAGGAGTCTAAGAGAATAAAAATCAGGAGAGGAGCCTAAGAGAATAAAAATCAGGAGAGGAGCCTAAGAGAGTAAAAATCAGGAGAGGAGCCTAAGAGAATAAAAATCAGGAGAGGAGCCTAAGAGAATAAAAATCAGGAGAGGAGCCTAAAAAACTTAAAATCAGAAGAGGAGTCTAAGAGAATAAAAATCAGGAGAGGAGCCTAAAAAACTTGAAAGCAGGACAGGAGTCTAAGAGAATAAAAATCAGGAGAGGAGCCTAAGAGAATAAAAATCAGGAGAGGAGCCTGAGAGAATAAAAATCAGGAGAGGAGCCTGAGAGAATAAAAATCAGGAGAGGAGCCTAAGAGAATAAAAATCAGGAGAGGAGCCTGAGAGAATAAAAATCAGGAGAGGAGCCTAAGAGAATAAAAATCAGGAGAGGAGCCTAAAAAACTTAAAATCAGAAGAGGAGCCTAAGAGAATAAAAATCAGGAGAGGAGCCTAAAAAACTTTAAATCAGAAGAGGAGCCTAAGAGAATAAAAATCAGGAGAGGAGCCTAAGAGAATAAAAATCAGGAGAGGAGCCTAAGAGAATAAAAATCAGGAAAGGAGCCTAAAAAACTTGAAAGCAGGACAGGAGTCTAAGAGAATAAAAATCAGGACAGGAGCCTAAGAGAATAAAAATCAGGAGAGGAGCCTAAGAGAATAAAAATCAGGAGAGGAGCCTAAGAGAAGAAAAATCAGGAGAGGAGCCTAAAAAACTTAAAATCAGAAGAGGAGCCTAAGAGAATAAAAATCAGGAGAGGAGCCTAAAAAACTTAAAATCAGAAGAGGAGCCTAAGAGAATAAAAATCAGAAAAGGAGCCTAAGAGAATAAAAATCAGGAGAGGAGCCTAAGAGAATAAAAATCAGGAGAGGAGCCTAAGAGAATAAAAATCAGGAGAGGAGCCTAAGAGAATAAAAATCAGGAGAGGAGCCTAAAAAACTTGAAAGCAGGACAGGATTCTAAGAGAATAAAAATCAGGAGAGGAGCCTAAGAGAATAAAAATCAGGAGAGGAGCCTAAGAGAATAAAAATCAGGAGAGGAGCCTAAAACACTTAAAATCAGAAGAGGAGCCTAAGAGAATAAAAATCAGGAGAGGAGCCTAAGAGAGTAAAAATCAGGAGAGGAGCCTAAGAGAATAAAAATCAGGAGAGGAGCCTAAGAGAATAAAAATCAGGAGAGGAGCCTAAGAGAATAAAAATCAGGAGAGGAGCCTAAAAAACTTGAAAGCAGGAGAGGAGCCTAAGAGAATAAAAATCAGGAGAGGAGCCTAAAAAACTTGAAAGCAGGACAGGAGCCGAAGAGAATAAAAATCAGGAGAGGAGCCTAAGAGAATAAAAATCAGGAGAGGAGCCTAAGAGAATAAAAATCAGGAGAGGAGCCTAAGAGAATAAAAATCAGGAGAGGAGCCTAAAAAACTTAAAATCAGAAGAGGAGCCTAAGAGAATAAAAATCAGGAGAGGAGCCTAAGAGAATAAAAATCAGGAGAGGAGCCTAAAAAACTCAAAATCAGAAGAGGAGCCTAAGAGAATAAAAATCAGGAGAGGAGCCTAAGAGAATAAAAATCAGGAGAGGAGCCTAAGAGAATAAAAATCAGGAGAGGAGCCTAAGAGAATAAAAATCAGGAGAGGAGCCTAAGAGAATAAAAATCAGGAGAGGAGCCTAAGAGAATAAAAATCAGGAGAGGAGCCTAAAAAACTTGAAAGCAGGAGAGGAGCCTAAGAGAATAAAAATCAGGAGAGGAGCCTAAGAGAATAAAAATCAGGAGAGGAGCCTAAAAAACTTAAAATCAGGAGAGGAGCCTAAAAAACTTAAAATCAGAAGAGGAGCCTAAGAGAATAAAAATCAGGAGAGGAGCCTAAGAGAATAAAAATCAGGAGAGGAGCCTAAGAGAATAAAAATCAGGAGAGGAGCCTAAGAGAATAAAAATCAGGAGAGGAGCCTAAAAAATTTGAAAGCAGGACAGGAGCCTAAGAGAATAAAAATCAGGAGAGGAGCCTAAGAGAATAAAAATCAAGAGAGGAGCCTAAGAGAATAAAAATCAGGAGAGGAGCCTAAAAAACTTAAAATCAGAAGAGGAGCCTAAGAGAATAAAAATCAGGAGAGGAGCCTAAGAGAATAAAAATCAGGAGAGGAGCCTAAGAGAATAAAAATCAGGAGAGGAGCCTAAAAAACTTGAAAGCAGGAGAGGAGCCTAAGAGAATAAAAATCAGGAGAGGAGCCTAAGAGAATAAAAATCAGGAGAGGAGCCTAAAAAACTTGAAAGCAGGACAGGAGCCTAAGAGAATAAAAATCAGGAGAGGAGCCTAAGAGAATAAAAATCAGGAGAGGAGCCTAAGAGAATAAAAATCAGGAGAGGAGCCTAAAAACTTAAAATCAGAAGAGGAGCCTAAGAGAATAAAAATCAGAAGAGGAGCCTAAGAGAATAAAAATCAGGAGAGGAGCCTAAGAGAATAAAAATCAGGAGAGGAGCCTAAAAAACTTAAAATCAGAAGAGGAGCCTAAGAGAATAAAAATCAGGAGAGGAGCCTAAGAGAATAAAAATCAGGAGAGGAGCCTAAGAGAATAAAAATCAGGAGAGGAGCCTAAGAGAATAAAAATCAGGAGAGGAGCCTAAGAGAATAAAAATCAGGAGAGGAGCCTAAGAGAGTAAAAATCAGGAGAGGAGCCTAAGAGAATAAAAATCAGGAGAGGAGCCTAAGAGAATAAAAATCAGGAGAGGAGCCTAAGAGAATAAAAATCAAGAGAGGAGCCTAAGAGAGTAAAAATCAGGAGAGGAGCCTAAGAGAATAAAAATCAGGAGAGGAGCCTAAGAGAATAAAAATCAGGAGAGGAGCCTAAGAGAATAAAAATCAGGAGAGGAGCCTAAGAGAATAAAAATCAGGAGAGGAGCCTAAAAAACTTGAAAGCAGGACAGGAGTCTAAGAGAATAAAAATCAGGAGAGGAGCCTAAGAGAATAAAAATCAGGAGAGGAGCCTAAAAAACTTAAAATCAGAAGAGGAGCCTAAGAGAATAAAAATCAGGAGAGGAGCCTAAGAGAATAAAAATCAGGAGAGGAGCCTAAAAAACTTGAAAGCAGGACAGGAGCCTAAGAGAATAAAAATCAGGAGAGGAGCCTAAAAAACTTGAAAGCAGGAGAGGAGCCTAAGAGAATAAAAATCAGGAGAGGAGCCTAAGAGAATAAAAATCAGGAGAGGAGCCTAAGAGAATAAAAATCAGGAGAGGAGCCTAAGAGAGTAAAAATCAGGAGAGGAGCCTAAGAGAATAAAAATCAGGAGAGGAGCCTAAGAGAATAAAA
>NW_026990774.1:0-47669 GCF_036250125.1 Pseudopipra pipra | reverse complement strand
TGAGGAGGATGAGGAGGATCTCGGGAGCGAAGCAGGTGCCAGAAACCAAAGTGCAGCCCCAGGAGGGGGATGTTTTAGGGACAGGGGGATGTTTTTGGGGGCAGGGGCTGTCCCAGAAGGGGATGTTTTTAGGGACAGGGTGTCCCAGAAGGGGATGTTTTTAGGGACAGGGGGATGTTTTTAGGGACAGGAGGTGTCCCAGGAGGGCTGTTTTTAGGGACAGGGGATGTCCCAGAAGAAGATGTTTTTAGGGACAGGAGGTATCCCAGGAGGGATGTTTTTAGGGACAGGGGTGTCCAGGAGGGCTGTTTTTCGGGAGGATCCTCTCCCATCCCCTCCCCTCCCATCCCCTCACCACCCCCCGGTGCAGGTGCAGATCTTGATGCGGGTGCCCTTGGCCAGGATGCGGAAGAAGGGAAGCCCTCTCCCTGCAGCAGATGTGGAAAGGTGTGGATGTGGCTCATGCTCTCGGCGTTGTAGAAGCAGAGCTGCCCCCGCTCGTAGTCCAGGTAGACGCCGAAGCGCCGCGGCTGCTCCCCCGGCGCCAGCGCCGTCTGCTCCGTGGCCGTCAGCGCCTGGTACTTCTTGCCCGTGGTGCCCACGGCCCAGATCTCCCTCTTGGGGGGTCCCCGGCCCCCCCTTTGTGGCGGGGCAGGGCGCTCTCCCGCGCCGCCCCCACGGCCCAGCCCCGCCGCCCGCCCACCTCCACCTCCCAGTAGTGGCGGCCGGCGCTGAACCGGGGGCCCCAGCACGCACAGGTCGCCGCTGTCGCCCCGGCCGGGGCCCCCCCGGGGGGGTTTCGGGGGCCGGAGGTGCCCCGGGGGGGTCCTGGCGCCGCTCGCTCAGCCGGACGCTGCGCCGGTCCAGGGACAGGCTGAGCGGGGGTGGGCGGTGGCCGGGTCAAGGGTCACGTCGGCTGGGGGGGAAAAGGGGGGGATTGGGGGGCTCAGGGACCCCGTGGAACTGGTTTGGGGGTCCCTGAGCTCAAGTGTCACTCAGGGACCCCCTTGGGAATTGGTTTGGGGGGGTTGGGGGGCTCAAGGACCCTGTTGGGAGGCAGTTTGGGGGGGGACAGGGGGGTCCCTGACCTCAAAAGTGTCACTCAGGGACCCCTTTGGGAACCAGTTTGGGGGTCCCTGAGCTCAAAGTGTCACTCAGGGACCCCATTGGGAACAGGTTTAGGGGGGACAGGGGGGTTGGGGGGCTCAGGGACCCCGTGGAACTGGTTTGGGGGGGGACAAGGGGATTGGGGGGCTCAGGGACCCCCTTGGGAACAGGTTTGGGGGAGACAGGGGGGGTTTTGGGGCTCAGGGACCCCGTTTGGAGCTGGTTTGGGGGGGGACAGGGGGTTGGGGGGCTCAAGGGACCGTTTGGGGGGGTCCTCTGAGCTCAAAAGTGTCACTCAGGGACCCTGTTGGGAACTGGTTTGGGGGTCCCTGAGCTCAAAGTGTCACCCAAGGACCCCTTTGGGAAGCAGTTTGCGGTCCCTGAGCTCAAAGTGTCACCCAAGGACCCCCGTGGGAACAGGTTTGGGGGGGTCAGGGGGGGTTGGGGGGCTCAGGGACCCCATTGGAACTGGTTTGGGGGGGACAGGGGGGGTTGGGGGGCTCAGGGACCCGTTGGAAACTGGTTTTGGGGGGGACAGGGAGGTTGGGGGTGTCCTGAGCTCAAAAGTGTCACTCAGGGACCCCCTTGGGAACCAGTTTGGGGGTCCTGAGCTCAAAGTGTCACTCAGGGACCCCATTGGGAACAGGTTTAGGGGGACAGGGGGGGTTGGGAGGCTCAGGGACCCTGTTTGGGGGGGTCAGGGGGGTTTGGGGGGCTCAGGGACCCCATTGCGAACCGGTTTGGGGGAGAACAGGGGGCTTTTCGGGCTCAGGGACCCCGTTGGGAACCAGTTTGGGGGGGGGAACAGGGGTATTGGGGGGCTCAGGGACCCCGTGGAACTGGTTGGGGGGGTCCCTGAGCTCAAAAATGTCACTCAGGGACCCCCTTGGGAACCAGTTTGGGGGTCCCTGAGCTCAAAGTGTCACTCAGGGACCCCCTTGGGAACCAGTTTGGGGTCCCTGAGCTCAAAGTGTCACTCAGGGACCCCCTTGGGAACCAGTTTGGGGGTCCCTGAGCTCAAAGTGTCACTCAGGGACCCCCTTGGGAATTGGTTTGGGGGGGTTGGGGGGCTCAAGGACCCTGTTGGGAGGCGGTTTGGGGGGGGACAGGGGGGGTTGAGGGGTCCCTGACCTCAAAAGTGTCACTCAGGGACCCCCTTGGGAACCAGTTTGGGGGTCCCTGAGCTCAAAGTGTCACTCAGGGACCCCTTGGGAACAGGTTTAGGGGGGACAGGGAGGTTTTGGGGCTCAGGGACCCCGTGGAACTGGTTTGGGGGGGGACAAGGGGATTGGGGGGCTCAGGGACCCTGTTTGGAACCGGTTTGGGGGGCGCAGGAGGAGTTGGGGGGCTCAGGGACCCCACTGGGAGCGGTTTGGGGGTCCTGAGCTCAAAGTGTCACCCACAGAGCCCCCAGCCCGGTTTCTGCCCTTTAACCCCCCGATTGTTGCTCCCTCAGCCTCTCATATCCAGCCTTTGAACCCAAATTTTCACCCCTTTTATCCCCAAATTTTCACCTCTTTAACCCCCAATTTCCGGCCATTTATCCCCAAATTTTCACCCCCTTTTAACCCTCAATTTCAGCTTTTTATCCCCAAATTTTCACCCCTTTTAACCCCAAATTTTCACCCATTTAACCCCGAATTTTCACCCTTTTATCCCCAAATTTTCACCTCTTTAACCCCCAATTTCCAGCCATTTATCCCCAAATTTTCACCTCTTTAACCCCCAATTTCCAGCCTTTTATCCCAAATTTTCACCCTTTTAACTCCAAATTTTCACCCTTTTAACCCTAATTTTCACCCCCTTTTAACCCCAAATTTTCACCCTTTTAACCCCCAAATTTTCACCCCTTTAACCCCAAATTTTCACCCCTTTTAACCCCTATTTTTCACCCCTTTTAACCCCAAATTTTCACCATTTTAACCCCAAATTTCACCATTTTAACCCCAAATTTTCACCCTTTTAACCCCAAATTTTCCCCCCTTTTAACCCCAATTTCCCCACCTTGGGGCACTTTGCTGAAGACCTTTTCCATCTTCCTCATCACCACGTCCCTGCAGGAAACAATTCCGGAATTTCTTCCCCACGTCCACGGGCACCATCTCGGGCTCCTGGAATTTGATGTTCTCACACCTGTAAAAAGGGGGAAAAAAGGAGGGAAAAGGGTGAAAAAAGGAGGGAAAAGGGGGGAAAAAGGAGGGAAAAGGGGGGAAAAAGGAGGGAAAAGGGGGAAAAAAGGAGGGAAAAGGGGGGAAACAGGAGGGAAAAGGGGGAAAACAGGAGGGAAAAGGGGGAAAAAAGGAGGGAAAAAGGGGAAAAAAGGAGGGAAAAGGGGGGAAAAAGGAGGGAAAAGGGGGAAAAAAGGAGGGAAAGGGGGGAAAAAAGGAGGGAAAAGGGGGGAAAAAGGAGGGAAAAGGGGGAAAAATTAGGATTTGGCTGTTGGGAGGAGATGATGAGACCTGGAGGGGCTCCCAGGCCCCTTCCCCAACCATCCCAAAATTCCAGCTGTGGAATTTCCCCTTAGGAATTCCCGGCAGTTCCAGGCTGGAGAAGCCCCCCCCGGGGTGGGTTTTTCCCCCCCCCTCCCCAAAATCCAAGGAGATTCCAGTGGGAAGGAAGGACTGACCTGATGAAGGTGCTTTTGATGTCCTGGGTGGGAAATGGGGAGAAAAAAGAGAGGAAAAGGTTCAGGAGGAACTGGAGCTGCTCCCAGTGCTCCCAGTACACCTTGAGCAGCTGGAGCCCCCAATCCCAGTGCTCCCAGTGCTCCCAGTACACCTTGGGCCTGTCCTGTCCCCCCAGTCCCAGCATTCCCAGAATTCCCAGTGCTCCCAGTACACCTTGAGCCTGTCCTGTCCCCCTCAATCCCAGTATTCCCAGTGTTCCCAGTACACCCTGAGCAGCTGAGCCCCTAATCCCAGTGCTCCCAGTACACCTTGGGCCTGTCCTGTCCCCCCAGTCCCAGCATTCCCAGAATTCCCAGTGCTCCCAGTACACCTTGGGCCTGTCCTGTCCCCCCCAGTCCCAGTGTTCCCAGTATTCCCAGTGCTCCCTGCCCACCTTGAGCAACTGGAGCCCCCAGTCCCAGTATTCCCAGTGTTCCCAGTGCTCCCAGTCCACTGTGAGCCCCCAGTCCCAGTATTCCCAGTATGTGCACCTTGAGCAGCTGGAGCCCCCAGTCCCAGTGCTCCCAGTATTGCCAGTACTCCCAGCATTCCCACCTTGAGCAGCTCGAGCCCCCAATCCCAGTATTCCCAGTGCTCCCAGCCACTTGAGCCTGTCCTGTCCCCCCTATCCCAGTGTTCCCAGTGTTCCCAGTTCTCCAGTGCTCCCACCTTGAGCAGCTGGAGCCCGTCCTGCCTGGCAGCAGCCTCGGCCTCCCCAATGAGCCTCCTGAGAGCCACCATCCTCTCCTCCAGCATCCCCAGTGCTCCCAGTGCTCCCAGCCCCCAATCCCAGTGTTCCCAGTGTTCCCAGTGCTCCAGTGCTCCCAGCATTCCCACCTTGAGCAGCTGGAGCCCGTCCTGCCTGGCAGCAGCCTCGGCCTCCCCGATGAGCCTCCTGAGAGCCACCATCCTCTCCTCCAGCATTCCCAGTGCTCCCAGTGCTCCCAGCCCACCTCAACCCCCAATCCCAGTGTTCCCAGTGTTCCCAGTGTTCCCAGTGCTCCCAGTGCTCCCACCTTGAGCAGCTGGAGCCCGTCCTGCCTGGCAGCAGCCTCAGCCTCCCCGATGAGCCTCCTGAGGGCCACCATCCTCTCCTCCAGCATCCCCAGTGCTCCAGTGCTCCCAGCCCCCAATCCCAGTGTTCCCAGTGCTCCCAGTGTTCCCAGTGCTCCCAGCATTCCCACCTTGAGCAGCTGGAGCCCGTCCTGCCTGGCAGCAGCCTCAGCCTCCCCGATGAGCCTCCTGAGGGCCTGGGTCCTCTCCTCCAGCATTCCCAGTGCTCCCAGTGCTCCAGCCCCCAATCCCAGTGTTCCCAGTGCTCCCAGTGTTCCCAGTGCTCCCACCTTGAGCAGCTGGAGCCCGTCCTGCCTGGCAGCAGCCTCGGCCTCCCCGATGAGCCTCCTGAGAGCCACCATCCTCTCCTCCAGCATTCCAGTGCTCCCAGCCCCCAATCCAGTGTTCCCAGTTCTCCCAGTGCTCCCAGTGTTCCCAGCATTCCACCTTGAGCAGCTGGAGCCCGTCCTGCCTGGCAGCAGCCTCGGCCTCCCCGATGAGCCTCCTGAGGGCCTGGTCCTCTCCTCCAGCATCCCCAGTGCTCCCAGTCCACATCAACCCCCAATCCCAGTGTTCCCAGTGCTCCCAGTGCTCCCAGTGCTCCCACCTTGAGCAGCTGGAGCCCGTCCTGCCTGGCAGCAGCCTCAGCGTCCCCAATGAGCCTCCTCAGGGCCTCCATCCTCTCCTCCAGCATTCCCAGTGCTCCCAGCCCCCAATCCCAGTGCTCCCAGTGCTCCCAGTGCTCCAGCCCACCTCAACCCCCAATCCCAGTGTTCCCAGTGTTCCCAGTTCTCCCAGTGTTCCCAGCATTCCCACCTTGAGCAGCTGGAGCCCGTCCTGCCTGGCAGCAGCCTCGGCCTCCCCAATGAGCCTCCTGAGAGCCGCTGTCCTCTCCTCCAGCATCCCCAGTGCTCCCAGTGCTCCCAGCCCCCAATCCCAGTGTTCCCAGTGCTCCCAGTGCTCCCAGCCCACCTCAACCCCCAATCCCAGTGTTCCCAGTGCTCCCAGTGCTCCCACCTTGAGCAGCTGGAGCCCGTCCTGCCTGGCAGCAGCCTCGGCCTCCCGATGAGCCTCCTGAGAGCCACCATCCTCTCCTCCAGCATTCCCAGTGCTCCCAGCCCACCTCAACCCCCAATCCCAGTGCTCCCAGTGCTCCCAGTGTTCCCAGTGCTCCCACCTTGAGCAGCTGGAGCCTGTCCTGCCTGGCAGCAGCCTCGGCCTCCCCAATGAGCCTCCTGAGGGCCACCATCCTCTCCTCCAGCATTCCCAGTGCTCCCAGCCCCCAATCCCAGTGTTCCCAGTGTTCCCAGTGCTCCCAGTGCTCCCAGTGTTCCCAGTGCTCCCACCTTGAGCAGCTGGAGCCCGTCCTGCCTGGCAGCAGCCTCGGCCTCCCCGATGAGCTCCTGAGGGCCTGGGTCCTCTCCTCCAGCATGCCCAGGTTGCGGCGCTGCCGCCCCAGCAGGGCCTCGTGGCGCTCGCGGAGCTGCCGCAGCAGCTGGACCTGCTCCCCCGCCAGGAACCGGTGCAGCACCTCGAAATCCCCTCCAGCTCCTGCACCTCGGCCTGCATCTGATCCTGGGGGAATATGGGTTGGGAATGGTGGGAATGATGGGATTGGGCTGGGAAAATCGGGGCTGGGAACACTGGGAACACTGGAAAAGCAGGGCCTGGAAATCCCCCTCCAGCTCCTGCACCTCCAGCTGCATCTGATCCTGGGGGAATATGGGGGTGGGAATGGTGGGAATGGTGGGATTGGACTGGGAAAAGCAGGGCTGGGAACACTGGGAACACTGGGAAAAGCAGGGCCTGGAAATCCCCCTCCAGCTCCTGCACCTCCAGCTGCATCTGCTCCTGGGGGAATATGGGGTTGGAATGGTGGGAATGGTGGGATTGATCTGGGAAATCCCCCTCCAGCTCCTGCACCTCCAGCTGCATCTGCTCCTGGGGGAATATGGCATTGGGAATGGTGGGAATGGGAACAGCAGCACCTCGAAATCCCCCTCCAGCTCCTGCACCTCGGCCTGCATCTGATCCTGGGGGAATATGGGGTTGGGAATGGTGGGAATGATGGGATTGATCTGGGAAATCCCCTCCAGCTCCTGCACCTCCAACTGCATCTGATCCTGAGGGAATACAGGGGTTGGGAATGGTGGGAATGATGGGATTGGGCTGGGAAAAGCAGGGCTGGGAATGCCGGATTGGACTGGGATTGGACTGGGAACACTGGGAAAAGCAGGACCTCGAAATCCCCCTCCAGCTCCTGCACCTCCAACTGCATCTGATCCTGGGGAATACAGGGGTTGGGAATGGTGGGAATGATGGGAAAAGCAGGGCTGGGAATGCAGATTGGACTGGGAACACTGGGAAAAGCAGGGCCTTGAAATCCTCCTCCAGCTCCTGCACCTCCAACTGCATCTGGTCCTGGGGAGTTACAGGGGTTGGGAATGGTGGGAATGCTGGGAATGCCCGGATAAGGGCTGGGAATGCCGGGATAAGGGCTGGGAATGCCGGGATAAGGGCCGGGAATGCCAGGACAAGGCCCCAGCTGACCTTGAGCAGGGAGATTTTCTCCTCCTCGCTGGATTTCTGCCTCAGCACCGTCTCCAGCTGCTTCCTCAGGGGCTCCAGGTGGCTCTGGAGCTTGTTCTGGGGGGGGAAAAGGGGGGGAGAGCTCAGCTGAGCCCCCCAAAACCACCCCAAAGACCCTAAAACCCCCTCCCAGACCCTCCTGAAGCCCCCTCCCCTGGCAGGGAGCAGCCAGACCCCCCCTCAGTGCCCCCAAACTCATCCCAAACCCACTCCCCAAACCCCCCTCATCGAGGGGCACGACCCACCCACGGCACCCACCGTGCCCCCCCCCCGGCTCTGTCACCCCCCAACCCCCCCAAAAACGCCCCAGGGCCCCTCTAGAACCCCTCAAACTTCCCCCAACCCCCCCCTCCCCAAAAAAAACCCCACCCCCAGACCCCCTCAAGCTCTTCCACCTTCCAGTCCTGCACAACCTCCTCGACCCACCCACGGCACCCACCGTGCCCCCCCTGGCTCTGTCACCCCCCAGACCCCCCCAAAAACCCCTGAGCCCCCCCAAACCCACCCACAGCACCCACCGTGCCCCCCTTGGCTCTGTCACCCCCCAAGCCCCCCCCAGAAACCCCCCCAAACCCCTCAACCCCCCCCACCTTGCAGTCCTGCACCACCTCCTCGAGGGGCACAACCCACCCATGCCCACCCACACCCACCCGTGGCACCCACGATGCCCACCCGGCTCTGTGACCCCCCAAATCCCCCCTGAGCCCCCCCCGAGCCCCCCCACCTTGCAGTCCTTGCACCACCTCGTCGAGGGGCACGACCCACCCACGGCACCCACGATGCCCCACCCGGCTCTGTGACCCCCCAAACCCCCCCTGAGCCCCCCCAAACCCACCCGTGGCACCCACCGTGCCCCACCCGGCTCTGTGACCCCCAGACCCCCTCAAACCCCCCCCGAGCCCCCCCCCACCTTGCAGTCCTGCACCACCTCGTCGAGGGGCACAACCCACCCACGGCACCCACGATGCCCCACCCGGCTCTGTGACCCCCAAACCCCCCCAAGCCCCCCCCCCCCCCCCCCTGAGCCCCCCCTGAGCTCCCCCACCTTGCAGTCCTGCACCACTCGTCGAGGGGCACGACCCACCCACGGCACCCACGATGCCCCACCCAGCTCTGTGACCCCCCAAACCCCCCCAAAAAACCCCCTGAGCCCCCCCTAAGACCACCCCCCCCACCTTGCAGTCCTGCACCACCTCGTCGAGGGGCACAACCCACCCATGCCCACCCGCACCCACGATGCCCCACCCGGCTCTGTGACCCCCCAAGCCCCCCCAAACCCCCCCTGAGCCCCCCCCCGAGCCCCCCCCACCTTGCAGTCCTGCACCACCTCCTCGAGGGGCACAACACACCCACAGCACCCACCGTGCCCCACCCGGCTCTGTGACCCCCCAAACCCCCCCTGAGCCCCCCCAAACCCACCCGTGGCACCCACGATGCCCCACCCGGCTCTGTGACCCCCCAAACCCCCCCAAGCCCCCCTGAGCCCCCCCAAACCCACCCACGGCACCCACGATGCCCCACCCGGCTCTGTGACCCCCCAAACCCCCCCAAACCCCCCCTGAGCCCCCCCCACCTTGCAGTCCTGCACCACCTCGTCGAGGGGCACAACCCACCCATGCCCACCCACACCCACCCGTGGCACCCACGATGCCCCACCCGGCTCTGTGACCCCCCAAACCCCCCCCGAGCCCCCCACCTTGCAGTCCTGCACCACCTCGTCGAGGGGCACGACGCTGTGGTGCTTGTGCCCGCGGGCCTCCCTGCACACCACGCAGATGGCCGCCTCGTCCACCTCGCAGAACAGCTTCAGCGGCTCCTGGTGCTTCTGGCACAGCTCGGGGGGCACGGCGGGCGCGGCCCCGGGGCCGGGGCGGGGCCGGGGGCGCGCTGGGGCCGCGGGTGGAGCTGGCGGATGATGGTGACCATGTTGGCGAGCTCCCGGTTGGGGCGGAAGCTGCGCTGCCCGAAGCTCTGCCGGCACTGCGGGCACGTGAAGGCGCCCGGGGCTCGCCGCCCCTCGCCCCGCCGCTGCTGCTCCTCCTCTTCCTCCTCCTCCTCTTCCTCCTCGTCCTCCTCCTCCTCCACGTCCTCCTCCATCACGTCCTCGTAGTCCTCGGCGCCGAAGTAGAGCCCCCGCCCCGCGCCCCCTCGCTCCAGGCGGCCGCTTCCTCCTCCTCGTCCTCCTCCTCCTCTTCCTCCTCCTCCTCCTCGGGGTCTTCCCAGAGCTCCGCGTCCTCCTCCTCCTCCTCTTCCTCCCACATCTCGTCGTCCTCCTCCTCCTCCACGCCGCCGCCTTCCTCCTCCTCCTCCTCGTCCTGCTCCACGTCCAGCTCGTCCTCCTCCTCCTCCAGCTCTTCCTCCTCCTCCTCCTCCTCGGCGGCGGCCGCGGGGGCTCCCGCCCGGGGTTCCGGGGGTGGGTTTTCGGCTCCGGGCGGGGCCCAGAGGCGGGAGATGCAGGCGCGGCAGAAGTTGTGGCCGCAGCCGATGGAAACGGGCTCCGAGAAATAGTCGAGGCAAATGGCGCAAATCGCCTCCTCCTGCAGCGTCTCCACCGGGTCGGGCCGAGGGGCCGCGGGGCCGCCCAGGGCCGGGGGGGCCGCCATGGCGGGGGGGCCCTTCCTCTGCCCCTCCTCCTCCTCCTCCTCCTCCTCCTCCTGCGGGGGCTGCGGGACCCCCCCGGGGCTCCCACCGATCCGCCGGGACTCTCACTGACCCCCCCGGGGCTCCCACCGATCCCCCGGGACTCTCACTGACCCCCCTGGGGGTTCCTTAATGACCCTCCGGGGGTCCCGATGACCCCCCCGGGGCTCCTCACTGACCCCCCGGGGCTCCCACCGATCCCCCGGGACTCTCACTGACCCCTCGGGGGTCCTCACTGACCCCCCGGGGGTTCCTTAACGACCCTCCGGGGGTCCCACCGATCCCCCGGGGCTCCCACCGATCCCCCGGGAGTCCCCACTGACCCCTCTGGGGCTCCTCACTGACCCCCCCGGGGGTTCCTTAACGACCCTCCGGGGGTCCCACCGACTCCTCACCGACCCCTCGGGGGTCCCTGGACACGGCCGGGGGTTTCTCGGTGACCCTTCCTGGGGCTACTTAACGACCCTTCGGGGATCCCGAGACCCTCACGGGGCTCCTGCGACCACCCGGGGGTCCTCACTGACCCCCCCGAGGGTTCCTTAATGACCCTCCAGGGGTCCCACCGACCCCCCCCGGGGGCTTCTGCGACCACCCCGGGACTTCTCACCGACCCTCCCCGGGACTCCTCACTGACCCTTCGGGGGCTCCTACGACCACCCGGGGCTCCTCTCTGACCCCCCGGCGGTCCCAGCGACCCTCCCGGGCCCCTCAAACCCTCCCTAGGCCCCTCCCACCCCCCCGGGCCGGGCCCCTGTTTAGGCCTCACCACCCTCAGAGCTGCCCGCGCTGCCCCCGCCGGGCGTTCCCCGCGCCGTGTGGGCCGCGGGCGGTGCCGGAGGAGCCGCGGAGCCCCCGCGGTGCCCCCGCCGTGTCCCTCCGGCCCCGGTTCGGGCCCCGCTCGGTCCCGAAGCGGCGGCAGCTCCGCCACCTCCGGGAAGCGCCGCGGCACTTCCGCCTTCCGCCACCTGACCGGAACTGGCGCGCGTTGCCGAGCAACGGGGGGGCCACAATCTGTCCGCGCGACTCGTTGGTCTCGGAGGACCGCAGGAGACCGCTCTGCCTCTGAGGGGCGTGCCCTGAACAGAGAAGGCGTGGTCTCACCTAAACCCCGCCCCCAGGGCGTGGCTCACCGGGCAGCGCCCCCGCCCCCCGCCCCCATGGCTGAGGGTTCGAGCCCCGCCTCGGGCGGGCCCGCGGTGTTTTGCCCAGAAATCTCTCATTTTTGGGGAGTTTTTCCCCGAATTCCTCCGCCCGGCGCGGCCGCGGGGGGGGAGGGAAGGCGGAGGGGGCCCCTCCGCGGTGAGCGGAGCGCGGCCGTAGCGCGGCGGGGCGGGGAGCGCGGCACGGCGTTTCTGTAGTGTAGTGGTTATCACGTTCGCCTCACACGCGAAAGGTCCCCGGTTCGAAACCGGGCAGAAACATCGGTTCCTTTTTTGGGTCTCTTTCCCTCCTCTCTTCTTTTCCCAGGTTGGAAAAGACCTCTGAGATCACCGAGTCCAGTCTCCTGCCTCCCTTCCCATCCCCTCCTAGCCCCAAATATTCCCTTTATTTCACTTTTCCACCCCCATATTTTCCTTTCTTTTTTCATTTTTCCAGCCCCACATTTTCCCTTTTTTTTTTTTTTTTTTCACTTTTTCAGTCCCAGGGAATTCCTCGTTCCTCCCCCGTGTCCCAGGCAATTCCCGGCTCCGAGGGAATTCTCGGCTCCTCCCCCGTGTCCCAGGGAATTCCCTGTTCCTCTCCCACATCCCAGGGAATTCTGGGCTCCAGGGAATTCTTGGGTCTTGCCCCATGTGCGAGGGAATTCCTGGCTCCGAGGGAATTCTCGGCTCCCCCCCGGTGTCCGAGAGAATTCCCTGCTCCTCTCCCACGCCCGAGGGAATTCCTCGTTCCTCCCCCGTGTCCCAGGCGATTCCCGGCTCCAGGGAATTCTCTGGGACGGCGCTTTGTCCTCAATAAAAGACCATTTCGGGTGGAACCCTCCCCTCCCGGGGGCGCGTCCCTCTGGATTTCTGAGCCCCCGGGGGGGGGATAAACCGGGAAAATCTCTGGGATGGGGACAAATTCCACGTGCCGAGGGGAGGGTGGGAAGGGACACAAATTCCGTCCCTTTTCCCGCTTTTCCCCGCCCTCGATTTCCTGGAAATCGTGAGATTTTTTGTTTTTCTTCTGAGAAAACCCCACAAAAAATAAAAAAAAAGGGGAAGAGGCCCCGAAACTGCCCCGGGGTTGATCCCGGAACCGAGAAGAGGAACCGGGAAGGAGCGGGAGGGGGGCGGGCTCGGGAAAACGGCCACGAGGAGCCCCCTCCCCACCCCCACGGATCCCACCGGGAATTACAGACCCGGGATGAGCCCCCTACCCATCCCAGGGGTCCCACAGACCCGGGATGAGCCCCCTGCCCATCCCAGGGGTCCCACAGACCCGGGATGAGCCCCCTGCCCATCCCAGGGGTCCCCAAAAAGCCGGGATGAGCCCCCTGCCCATCCCAGGGAATAACAGAGCCGGGATGAGCCCCCTGCCCATCCCAGGGGTCCCAAAAAAGCTGGGATGAGTCCCCTGCCCATCCAAAGGAATTACAGACCCGGGATGAGCCCCTTCCCCATCCCACCGGGAATTACAGACATGGGATAAACCCCCTGCCCATCCCAGGGAATAACATACACGGGATGAGCCCCTTCCCCATCCCAGGGGTCCCCAAAAAGCCGGGATGAGCCCCCTGCCCATCCCAGGGAATAACAGACACGGGATGAGCCCCCTGCCCATCCCAGGGGTCCCAAAAAAAGCCGGGATGAGCCCCCTGCCCATCCCAGGGGTCCCAAAAACCCTGGACGAGCCCCCTGCTCATCCCAGGGGTCCCAAAAAAGCCAAGATGAGCCCCCTGCCCATCCCAGGGGTCCCACCAGGAATAACAGACCCGGGATGACCCCCTGCCCATCCCAGGGGTCCCAAAAGATCCGGGATGAGCCCCCTGCCCATTCCAGGGGTCCCAAAAGATCCGGGATGAGCCCCCTGCCCATTCCAGGGGTCCCAAAAAAGCCGGGATGAGCCCCCTCCCCATCCCAGGGAATAACAGACCCGGGATGAGCCCCCTGCCCATCCCAGGGGTCCCAAAAACCCGGGACGAGCCCCCTGCCCATCCCAGGGGTCCCAAAAAAAGCCGGGACGAGCCCCCTGCCCATCCCAGGGGTCCCAAAAAAGCCGGGATGAGCCCCCTGCCCATCCCAGGGCTCCCAAAAAAAAGCCGGGATGAGCCCCCTGCCCATCCCAGGGGTCCCAAAAAAAAGCCGGGATGAGCCCCCTGCCCATCTCAGGGGTCCCAAAAAAAAGCCGGGATGAGCCCCCTGCCCATCCCAGGGGTCCCAAAAAAGCCGGGATGAGCCCCCTGCCCATCCCCGGTCCCCCCCGGAGGCCCAAAGCCCATCCCAGGGAAACCCCCCCTTCCCCGGGAGCCGGAATTCCCGGTTTCCCCACCCCGAGCCCTCCGGGACGGCCCCTTTTTTTCCCGGGAAAATGCCAAGCGGGACGTTCCCAGCCCGGCCGGGTTGTTTTCCAAGCTGGTTTTTCCAGGTTTTCCAGGTTTTCCGGACTCCTTTCCCTTCCCCCGATCCCCAGACGAAGGAGCCGAGCCCGAGGCTCTTTTTTTGGGGCGTTCCCGGGGCTCTTCCCGGTGGGAAAACGTCTGCGGGAGTCGGGAATTTGCATCCCGGGAGAAGCGAATGTACATTCAAAAACCTTCAAAAATAAATGTGCGTTTGAAAAAGAAACGGGTATTTTTTAAAAAAATAAATGTGACGAGTTCGTTTTTAAATGAAATCCGTTTATCCGGGTAATTTTATTTATAAATTTAGTTTATATCTATTATTTATTATCTGTATATATAGTTTATATATATTTTAAAAATAAACACGAGTTCATTTTAAATGAAATCCATTTGTATAATTTTATTTATAAATTCAATTTATATGTATTATATATATATAGTTTGTATATATTTTAAAAATAAATATGAATTCATTTTAAATTAGATCCATTTATCCGTATAATTTTATTTATAAATTAATTTATTTATTTATAAATATATATATATTATATATATATAGTTCATATATATATTTTAAAAAAATAAATACAACGAGTTCATTTTAAACGAAATCCATTTATCCGGGTAATTTTATTTATACATTTATTTATAAATTTAGAGGGGGTTTTTTGGGGGAATGGCGGGTTTCCCTCGGGAGCACAGACGGAGCCGCAGCTCCCCCCGAGGGCAGGAGCTCCCGGGATAACAAAAAAACCGGGAATATCGAGGAGGAGGAACCAGGAGACGCCAGGAGGCTCCGCCCGGGCTGGGAAGGAGCAGGAAGGGAAGGATCCCAGCGCATCCCAGGGCTCGGGAAGGGATTGGGGAAGGAATTGGGGAAGGAATTCCGGCATTCCCGGCGCTCCCAGGGCACAGAGGAAGACTCCGAGCAGGAAAACTGGAGGAGCTGGTGGGTGTCACCCCCTTTTTGGGAATAAATTATGGGAAAATTCAGCAAATTCGGCTCAAATTCGACCGAATTATGCGAAAATTCAGCCAAATTCGGCCCGAATTTGGCCAAATTATGGGAAAATTCTGCTCAAATTCAGTCCAATTCTGCCCAAATTCAGCCAAATTCTGCCCGAATTTGACCAAAATTATGGGAAAATTCAGCCAAATTCTGTTCAAATTTGGCCAAATTATGGGAAAATTCAGCCCATTTCTGCCCAAATTCGGCCCAATTCTACCCAAATTCGGCCAAATTCTACCCAAATTTGTCCAGATCCTGTGCAAATTCAGCCAAGTTCTCCCTAAATTCAGCCGAATTCTACCCGAATTTGGCCGAATTCTGCCCAAATTCCCCCAAATTCCGGCTGGAACAGCCCCTTCCCTCCCGGCCCCGCCGGGTCGGATTTTCCCCCGCCCCGATTTCCCAAAGAATCCCAGAAAAACCCGCCGGGATTTGGGTTCTTCCCCCCGGGAAAAGCCTTCCCGCGGATTCCCGAGGGTTTTTCCCGCCCCATCCCTCCTTCCTTTGGAATTTTGGGATCTTCTCCCCCTCCTCCCAAAGCTGCAGGACCTGAAAAATGAGCTGGAGAAGCGCCAGGAGAGAAATTCCCCCCAAATCCCGGAGATTTCCCAGCTGGAATTCCCGGCCCGGGAAGAGGAGGAGGAAAAGCAGGAGCCGGTGAGGGAATGAATTCCCTTTTTTTGGGAGCTTTTTTCCAGGGAAAAATCGGAGGGAGGGGGGAAAAAATCGGGAATTTGTCCCTTTTTTTGGAGGTTTTTTTCAGGGAAAAAATCGGGAATTCATCCCTTTTTTTGGAGGTTTTTTCAGGGAAAAAATCAGAGGGAGGGGTGAAAAAATCGGGAATTTGTCCCTTTTATTGGAGGTTTTTTCAGGGAAAAAATCAGAGGGAGGGGGGGAAAAATCGGGAATTTGTCCCTTTTATTGGAGGTTTTTACCAGGGAAAAAATCGGGAATTCATCCCTTTTTTTGGAGGTTTTTTCCCCGAAAAAATCGGGAATTCGTCCCTTTTTTTGGAGGTTTTTTTCCAGGGAAAAAATCGGGAATTCATCCCTTTTTTTGGAGGTTTTTTTCCCTGAAAAAATCGGGAATTCATCCCTTTTATTGGAGGTTTTTTTCAGGGAAAAAAATCAGAGGGAGGGGTGAAAAATCGGGAATTTATCCCTTTTTTTGGGAGGTTTTTTCCAGGGAAAAAATCAGGAATCCGTCCCTTTTATTGGAGGTTTTTACCAGGGAAAAAATCGGGAATTCATCCCTTTTTTTGGAGGTTTTTTCCCTGAAAAAATCGGGAATTCATCCCTTTTTTTGGGAGGTTTTTTTCCAGGGAAAAAATCGGGAATTTATCCCTTTTTTTGGAGGTTTTTTCCCCGAAAAAATCGGAAATTCATCCCTTTTTTTGGAGGTTTTTTCCCCGAAAAAATCGGAAATTCATCCCTTTTATTGGAGGTTTTTTTCAGGGAAAAAATCAGAGGGAGGGGGGAAAAAATCAGGAATTCATCCCTGGTTTTTGGAGGTTTTTTCAGGGAAAAAATCAGAGGGAGGGGGGGAAAAAATCCGGGAGGTGGAAGGACGAGGAGAGGGAATTTGAGCCTGGAAAAACGGGGGGAAAAAAGGGAATTAAATGGCTGTGGGAGGGCGGGATTTTTGGGAATGGCCCCCCCTGAGCCGCTTTTCCTGAATTTTTTCTCTTCCAGGACTCGAAAAGCTCCCTCGGCAGGTCCGTGGAACCTTTCCCGGGAAAGCTTTTCCAGGAGGTTTTTTTTATTATTCCGGGAGAAAAGGAAACTTCGGGAAAAAAAGGCGGGAATTCGGGGGGGTTTTTGGTGGTTCCGGAATAATTTTGGGGGATTTCTGAGGAATTTTTGGGGATTTCTGAATAATTTTTGGTGGTTCCTGAATAATTTCTGTGGTTCCTGAGGGGTTTTGGAGGTTCCTGAATAATTTTGGGGGATTTCTGAAGGGTTTTTGGTGGTTCCTGAATAATTTTTGGTGGTTCCTGAGGGGTTTTTGGTGGTTCCTGAAGGGTTTTTGGTGGTTCCTGAGGGGTTTTTGGTGGTTTTTGAAGGATTTTTGGTGGTTCCTGAGTGGTTTTTGGTGGTTCCTGAATAATTTTTGGTGGTTCCTGAGGGGTTTTTGGTGGTTCCTGAAGGGTTTTTGGTGGTTCCTGAGGGGTTTTTGGTGGTTTTTGAAGGATTTTTGGTGGTTCCTGAGTGGTTTTTGGTGGTTCCTGAATAATTTTTGGTGGTTCCTGAGGGGTTTTTGGTGGTTCCTGAATAATTTTTGGTGGTTCCTGAATAATTTTTGGTGGTTCCTGAATAATTTTTGGTGGTTCTTGAATAATTTTTGGTGGTTCCTGAGGGGGTTTTGGTGATTTCTGAGGGGGTTTTGGTGGTTCCTGAGGGGTTTTTTTTGGTTCCTGAGGGGTTTTTTTTGGTTCCTGAGGGGTTTTTTTTGGTTCCTGAGGGGTTTTTTTTGGTTCCTGAGGGGTTTTTGGTGGTTCCTGAGGGTTCCTGAAGGATTTTTGGTGGTTCCTGAGGGGTTTTTGGCGTTTCCTGAGGGGTTTTTGGTGGTTCCTGAGGGTTCCTGAGGGGTTTTTGGTGGTTCCTGAGAGGTTTTGGTGGTTCCTGAGGGGTTTTTTGTGGTTTTCTTTCTTCCCCAGGTGCGGGAAGGTGACTTTCCAGCTGCCCCCGGACGCAGCTGCGGGGTCGGAGGAGCGGATCTGTCACTTCTCCTGGAGGAGCAACGCCCTCAAGGAGACCCTGAGGAAGCTCCAAGGTATCTGGGGAGGGAAAATTAGATTTTTTGGGGAGGATTCCATCCTGCCACTGCTTCATTTTGGGGTGCAGATGCTTCGTTTTGGGGTTTCCCTATTTTTGGGGAGGATTCCTTCATCCCAACGCTTCATTTTGGGGTTTTCCTATTTTTGGGGAGGATTCCTTCATTCCAACGCTTCGTTTTGGGGGGTCAATGTTTCCTTTTGAGGTTTAGATGCTTCGTTCTGGGGTTTCCCTATTTTTGGGGTGATTCCCATCATTCCAGTGCTTCCTTTTGGGGTTTCCCTATTTTTGAGGTGGTTCCCATCGTGTCAATGCTTCCTTTTGGGGTTTCCCTATTTTTGAGGTGGTTCCCATCATGTCAACGCTTCGTTTTGGGGTTTAGACGCTTCGTTTTGGGGTTTCCCTATTTTAGGGAGGATTCCATCCTGCCAGTGCTTCATTTTGGGATTTAGATGCTTCGTTTTGGGGTTTCCCTATTTTTGAGGTGCTTCCCATCGTTCCAATGCTTCATTTTGGGGTTTCTCTATTTTTGGGATGGTTTCCATCGTGCCAATGCTTCGTTTTGGGGTTTCCCTATTTTTGGGGTGCAGATGCTTCGTTTTGGGGTTTCCCTATTTTAGGGAGGATTCCATCCTACCAGTGCTTCATTTTGGGGTGCAGATGCTTCGTTTTGGGGTTTCCCTATTTTTGGGCAGGATTCCTTCAATCCAGTGCTTCATTTTGGGATTTAGATCCTTCGTTTTCGGGTTTCCCTATTTTTGGGGTGCAGATGCTTCGTTTTGGGGTTTCCCTATTTTTGGGGTGCTTCCCATCATTCCAACACTTCCTCTTGGGGCCGTTCCCACCCCTGGGCATCCCTACCCCGAAGGAGTTGCTCATCCCATCTTCTAACCCCCTTTTCCCCCTCCAGCCCCCGTGACCCTGGACCCTGACACGGCCCCCCCCGAGCTGGTGCTGTGGGAGGATGGGAAGAGCGTCCGGTGTGGGGCTGGAGCCCCATTTTGGGGTGCAGATGCTTCGTTTTGGGGTTTCCCTATTTTTGGGGTGCTTCCCATCATTCCAACGCTTCGTTTTGGGGTCGTTCCCACCCCTGGGCATCCCTGCCCCGAAGGGGTTGCTCATCCCATCTTTTAACCCCCCTTTCCCCCCTCCAACCCCCGTGACCCTGGACCCCGACACGGCCCACCCCGAGCTGGTGCTGTCTGAGGACGGGAAGAGCGTCCGGTGTGGGGCTGGAGCCCCATTTTGGGGTGCAGATGCTTCGTTTTGGGGTTTCCCTATTTTTGGGCAGGATTCCTTCAATCCAACCCTTCATTTTGGGATTGTTCTCACCCCTGGCGATCCCAAACCGATCCCTCCCGCCCCGAGGGTTTCTCAGCCCATCTTTTAACCCCCCTTTCCCCCCTCCAGCCCCCGTGACCCTGGACCCCGACACGGCCCACCCCGAGCTGGTGCTGTCGGAGGATGGGAAGAGCGTCCGTCGGCGCTGCGGGCCCGGCCCGGCCCGGAACCTTCCGGACAGCCCCGAACGCTTCGACTACTGGCCCTTCGTGCTGGGCCGGCCCGGCTTCGCCTCCGGCCGCCACTGCTGGGCCGTGGACGTGGGGGACGGCGGCGACTGGGCCGTGGGGGTGGCCCGGGACTCGGTGGCCAGGAAGGGCCGCCTGCCCCTGGGCCCCCAGGGCGGGATTTGGGGCCTGGAGCGCTGGGGGGGGCAGCTGAGGGCGCTGACCCCCCGAAAGGTGACCCCCCTGCCCCTGCGCCGGGTGCCCCGCAGGGTCGGCGTCCACCTGGACTACGCCGCGGGCACCGTGGCCTTCTTCGACGGCGAGGGGGCGGCGGGCGGGGGGCTCCTCTTCCTCTTCTCCCGCGCGGCCTTCGCCGGGGAGAGGGTCCGGCCCTGGCTCTGGGTGGTGGGGGCGAGGGCCCAGCTCAGGATCTGCCCCTGAGAGGGAGGGGGGGACGGAGGGGTTCCCATCAGGGACCAGCAAAAACTGCTCAGGGACCAGCAAAAACCACTTGGGGACCATCAAACACCACTCAGAGACCATCAAAATCCCCTCAAGAGCCGTCAAAAACACATCAGGGACCATCAAAACCACTCAGGCACCACCAAAAACCACTTGGGGACCAGCAAAAACCACTTGGGGGCCACCAAAAACCACTTGGGATCCAGCAAACACCACCCAGGGACCATCAAAAATCACTTGGGGACCATCAAAAATCACTCGGGGACCAGCAAAAACCACTTGGGGACCAACAAAAACCACTTGGGGACCAACAAAAACCACTTGGGGACCAGCAAAAATCACTTGGGGACCAGCAAAACCCACCCAGGGACCAGCAAACACCACGCAGGAACCATCAAAAATCACTTGGGGACCATCAAAAGCCACTCAGGAACCAGGAAAAACCACTTGGTGACCATAAAAAATCACTTGGGGACCATCAAAAACCGCTTGGGGACCACCAAAAACAACCCAGGGACCATCAAAAACCACCCAGAGACCACCAGGAACCCTCAGGAACCATCAAACCCCCTCAGGAGCCACCAAAAAATTAATTAAAAATTTACTAAAAAGACTCCCCGTGATTTTTCTCCTCCTGCCCCAGATTTGTGTTGTTAATTAAAAAAAAAAACACAACCACGTGACGGCTGCTTCGTTTTGGGGTTTCCCTATTTTTGGGGTGGTTCCCATCCTGCCAGTTCTCCCTTTTGGGGCTTCCCTATTTTTGGGGTGGTTCCCATCCTGCCAATGCTTTGTTTTGGGGTTTCCCTATTTTTGGGGCAGGATTCCTTCATTCCAATACTTTTTTTGGGGGGTTTCTTTATTTCTGGGAGAATCCCACTGTGCCAGTGTTTCGTTTTGGGGCTCCCCTATTTTTGGGGGCAAGATTCCTTCCTTCCAATACTTTTTTGGGGGGTTTCTTTATTTCTGGGAGAATCCCATCGTGCCAGTGCTTCGTTTTGGGGCTTCCCTATTTTTGGGGTGGTTCCCATCCTGCCAATGCTTTGTTTTGGGGTTTCCCTATTTTTGGGGCAGGATTCCTTCATTCCAATACTTTTTTTGGGGGTTTCTTTATTTCTGGGAGAATCCCACTGTGCCAGTGTTTCGTTTTGGGGCTTCCCTATTTTTTGGGAGGATTCCTTCATTCCAATGCTTTTTTGGGGGGTTTCTTTATTTCTGGGAGAATCCCACCGTGCCAGTGCTTCGTTTTGGGGTGCAGCTGCTTCGTTTTGGGGCTCCCCTATTTTGGGGCAAGATTCCTTCATTCCAATACTTTTTTTGGGGGGTTTCTTTATTTCTGGGAGAATCCCACCGTGCCAGTGCTTCATTTTGGGGTGCAACTGCTTCGTTTTTGGGGTTTCCCTATTTTTGGGGTGGTTCCCATCCTGCCAACGCTTCGTTTTGGGGCTCCCTTATTTTTGGGTAGGATTCCTTCATTCCAATACTTTTTTTGGGGGGTTTCTTTATTTCCGGGAGAATCCCATCGTGCCAGTGCTTCATTTTGGGACTCCCCTATTTTTGGGGGAGGATTCCTTCATTCCAATGCTTTTTTTGGGGGGGGTTTCTTTATTTCCGGGGGAATCCCACCGTGCCAGTGCTTCATTTTGGGGTGTCAGGGGCAGAGGGCGATCCGGGCTCCCTCCCCCCACACCAGGAACCAGGGGTGCACCCTCCGCCCCCCGAACGCCGCCGCGGGGAAGGCGAAGATCAGCGCCCTCCTCTCGGCGTCCCAAAACGCCACCCGGCCCCCGTCGTGGTCCAGGGACACCCTCACCCTCCGGGGGACCCCCACCCGCGCCAGGGGCACCCGCTCCAGGGCCGTGAGCGCCCAGAGCTGCCCCTGGCACAGCCCCATGGACCACAGCTCGCCCGGGGGGCTCCCCAGGGCCACCCCCAGCGCCCACGACCCCCGGGGGGACACCTCCGCGTCCCAGCAGCACAGCCCGCAGGTGACACCCGGGCGGCCCCGCACGCAGGGGTCGGGGCCGGGGTCGGGGGAGGCCGAGGGGGGGTCCGGGGAGGGGGCGGAGGGGTCGGGACCCTCCTGGGAGGGGTCCTCGGGGGGTTCTGGGAAGGGGTAGGAGGGGTCGGAGGGGTCGGGACCCTCCTGGGGGGGGTCCTCGGGGGGTTCTGGGAAGGGGTAGGAGGGGTTGGAAGGGTCGGGACCCTCCTGGGGGGGGTCCTCGGGGGGTTCTGGGAAGGGGTAGGAAGGGATGGAGGGGTTGGAAGGGTCGGGACCCTCCTGGGAGGGGTCCCCGGGGGGTCCTCGAGGGTTTCCAGGAAGGGGTAGGAGGGGTAGGAGGGGTCGGGACCCTCCTCGGGGGGGTCCTCGGGGGGTTCTGGGAAGGGTAGGAGGGGATGGAGGGGATGGAAGGGTCGGGACCCTCCTGGGAGGGGTCCCCGGGGGGGTCCTCGAGGGTTTCCAGGAAGGGGTAGGAGGGGTAGGAGGGGTCGGGACCCTCCTGGGGGGGGGTCCTCGGGGGTTTCCAGGAAGGGGTAGGAGGGGATGGAGGGGTCGGGGTCGGGACCCTCCTCGGGGGGGTCCTCAAAGGGTTCCGGGAAGGGATCGCAGGGGTCGGAGGGGTCGGGGCCGAGCCCTTCCTCAGGGTGGTCCTCGGGGGTCTCCTCGGGGGGGTCCCGGGGGGGTTCCCAGCTCACGCTGCGGCCGTCGGGGGCCACCACGAGCTGCGGGTGGGCCGTGGAGGGGTCCAGGGTCACCACGACTGCCGGGGGGGGAAAGAGAGGGATGTTCCCCAGGGAACCTCCCGGAACGGCCCCGGGGGGATCTTCGGCCACCCCCCATCCCGCTCCTCCGGCGCTTCCCGGGAGGATTCCCTGAGTCCGCGGGGAGTTTTTTCCCTCCCTCCCCTGATTCCTCAGGAAGTTTTTCCCACCCAGGGAGGATTCCCTGATCCCTCGGGGAGTTTTTCCCTCCCTTCCCACCCGGAGAGGATTCCCTGAGTCCTCAGGAATTTTTTCCCACCCGGGGAGGATTCCCTGATTCCTCAGGAAGTTTTTCCCACTGGAGAGGATTCCCTGATTCCTCAGGAAGTTTTTCCCACCCAGGGAGGATTCCCTGATTCCTCGGGGAGTTTTTCCCTCCCTTCCCACCCGGGGAGAATTCCCTGAGTCCTCAGGAATTTTTTCCCACCGGGGAGGATTCCCTGAGTCCTCGGGGAGTTTTTCCCTCCCTCCCCTGATTCCTCGGGAAGTTTTTCCCCTTGGAGAGCATTCCCTGATTCCTCAGGAAGTTTTTCCCACTGGGGAGGATCCTCTGATTCCTCAGGAATTTTTTCCCACTGGGGAGGATCCCCTGATTCCTCAGGAATTTTTTCCTACCCGGGGAGGATTCCTTGATTCCTCAGGAATTTTTTCCCACTGGGAGGATTCCCTGATTCCTCAGGAATTTTTTCCCACCCCGGGAGGATTCCCTGATTCCTCAGGAATTTTTTCCCACCCCGGGAGGATTCCCTGATTCCTCAGGAATTTTTTCCCTCCCGGGAGGATCCCCTGATTCCTCAGGAATTTTTTCCCACCCCGGGAGGATTCCCTGATTCCTCAGGAATTTTTTCCCACCCCGGGAGGATTCCCTGATTCCTCAGGAATTTTTTCCCACCCCGGGAGGATTCCCTGATTCCTCAGGAATTTTTTCCCTCCCGGGGAGGATCCCTGATTCCTCAGGAATTTTTTCCCTCCCGGGGAGGATCCCCTGATTCCTCAGGAATTTTTTCCCACCGGGGAGGATTCCCTGATTCCTCAGGAATTTTTTCCCACCCCGGGAGGATTCCCTGATTCCTCAGGAAGTTTTTCCCACTGGAGAGGATTCCCTGAGTCCTCAGGAATTTTTTCCCACCCAGGGAGGATTCCCTGATCCCTCAGGAAGTTTTTCCCTCCTGGAGAGGATTCCCTGATTCCTCAGGAATTTTTTCCCTCCCAGCGAGAATTCCCTGATTCCTCAGAGATCCAAACTTACTCTTTTCGGGCAGCTCGAACATCAGGATGTCTGGAAAGGGACACGTTAATTGATGTCGGATTTATTAATTGGTGATTAGTTAATAATTTATAATAAATTAAATTAATAAAACATACCTTATAAATAAAATATATGGAATATACCTTAGAAATATACCTTAGAAATGTAAATGTACCTTATAAATAAAATGGCAATAAAATAAAATGGCAATAAAATTGCAATAAAATGCAATAAATTAAGGAAATAAAATATATCTTAGAAATAAAAAATATATATGTAGTAAACCTTATAAATATAAATATACCTTGTAAATAAAATGGCAATAAAATGCAATAAATTAAGGAAATAAAATATACCTATAAATAAAAAATATATATAGTAAAACTTATAAAATTAAATATACCTTATAAATAAAATGGCAATAAAATTGCAATAAAATGCAATAAATTAAAGGAAATAAAATATACATAAAATTCCATCTAATTAATATAAAAACCCAATATAATCCCCAGGATACCTTGGAAGCTCCTCAGGGTCTCCTCCAGGACAAGATTTTTCTCCCGGAATTTTCCAATTTTCTTTTCCAGCTCCGGAAAAGGCGACGGGGGCAGCTGGGAATGTTCATTTGGGAACCTTGGAAGGAGGGAAAGGATGGAGGGAGGAATTTAGGGGAGCCCCAGGAACCCCCTGACCCCCAATCCCGAATATTTTGGGAGATCCAAGCCCCAAATCCCAGCCTGGAAAAGTCGGGAATTCCCGTCCGTGCCTGCTCAGGGTGCTGCCGATGTCCTGGAAAAGGAGAGAGAGGAAATTCAGGGAATGGGGTTTGGAATTCAGGGAATGGGGTTTGGAATTCAGGGAATGGGGCTTGAAATTCAGGGAATGGGGTTTGGGATCAGGGAAAGGTTAAAATGGGAGAGGAGAGAGGGAAGAGGAAAATCAGGGAATGGGGGCTTGGAATTAGGGGAATGTTAAAGTGGGAGGGGAGAGAGAGGGAAGAGGGAATTCAGGGAATGGGGCTTGGATCAGGGAAAGGTCAAAATGGGAGGAGATTCCCAAAAAATGGGAGATTCCCGAGGCCATGGGGTGGATTCAGGGAAAGGTTAAAGTGGGAGGAGAGAAACAGGAAGAGGGAATTCAGGGAATGGGGTTTGGAATTGGGGAAAGGTTAAAGTGGGGGGAGAGAGAGGGAAGAGGGAATTCAGGGAAAGGTTAAAGTGGAGGAGATTCCCAAAAAATGGGAGATTCCCGAGGCCGTGGGGTGGATTCAGGGAAACATTAAAATGGGAGGAGAGAGAGGGAAGAGGAATTCAGGGAATGGGGCTTGAATTCAGGAATGGGGTTTTGAATTCAGGGAATGGGGTTTGGGATCAGGGAAAGGTCAAAATGGGAGGAGATTCCCAAAAAATGGGAGATTCCCGAGGCCGTGGGGTGGATTCAGGAAAGGTTAAAGTGGGAGGAGAGAGAGGGAAGAGGGAATTCAGGGAATGGGCTTGGAATTAGGGGAATGTTAAAGTGGGAGGAGAGAAACAGGGAAGAGGGAATTCAGGGAAAGGTTAAAGTGGGAGGAGAGAAACAGGGAAGAGGGAATTCAGGGAATGGGGCTTGGAATTGGGGAAAGGTTAAAATGGGAGGAGATTCCCGAGGCCATGGGGTGGATTCAGGGAAAGGTTAAAATGGGAGGAGAGAGAGGGAAGAGGGAGTTCAGGGAATGGGGTTTTGAATTCAGGGAATGGGGCTTGGGATCAGGAAAGGTTAAAATGGGAGAGGAGAGAGAGGGAAGAGGGAATTCAGGGAATGGGGTTGGGAATCAGGGAAAGGTTAAAGTGGGAGGAGAGAGAGGGAAGAGGGAATTCAGGGAATGGGGCTTGGAATTCAGGGAATGGGGCTTGGGATCAGGGGAATGTTAAAGTGGGAGAGGAGAGAGAGGGAAGAGGAATTCAGGGAATGGGGCTTGGAATTAGGGGAATGTTAAAGTGGGAGAGGAGAGAGAGGGAAGAGGGAATTCAGGGAATGGGGAATGTTAAAATGGAGATTCCCAAGTCCCTGGGGTGGATTCAGGGAGGAGATTCCCAAGTCCCTGGGGTGGATTCAAGGAGGAGATTCCCAAGTCCCTGGGGTGGATTCCCAGCTCCATCCCTTCCCTCTCACCTGCAGGAAGGTCCCGGTGGGTTCCCGACACTTCTCCTCCAGCTCCCGGATGCGGGATTCCAGCCGGGAGATCTCCTGGGTCAGGCCCGTCAGGTTTTCCTCCTGCTCCTTCTCCAGCTCCGTCTCCAGGTGCCGGAGCCGGGCCAGGAGCCGCCGGGCGTGACCCTCCAGGGACACCCGGAGCCCCTGGAAGTGGGAGAGGATCCTCTGCCGCTCGGATTCCGTCTGTTCCTGCGGGAACGGGGATGGATTTGGCTCCGGGGGAAGGGATCCCGAGCCCAGGGATGACCCCCCCACCCCCCAAATCCAAGATGAGATCCCCACCCCCCCACATTCCCAAGCGACGAGATCCCAAAGTTCCCAAGGAAGCGAATCCCGAAATTCCCAAGCGGCGAGATCCCAGATTTCCCGAGGAATCGAATCCCGAAATTCCCACCCCCCAAATCCAACATGAGACCCCCACCCACGTTCCCAAGCAGTGAGATCCCGAATTTCCCAAGGAAACAAATCCCAAATTTCCCAAGGAAGCAAATCCCGAAATTCCCAAGCAATGAGACCCCCAAATTTCCTAAGGAAGCAAATCCCAAATTTCCCAAGGAAACAAATCCCAAATTTCCCAGGAAACAAATCCCAAATTTCCCAAGGAAGCAAATCCAAAATTCCCAAGTAGCGAGATCCCAAATTTCCCAGGGAAGCAAATCCCAAAATTCCCAAGCAGCAAGACCCTGGATTTCCCAAGGAAACAAATCCCAAATTTCCCAGGAATCAAATCCGAAATTCCCAAGCGGCGAGACCCCGAATTTCCCAAGGAAGCAAATCCAGATTTACCAAACACTCCCAGTTTTTCCTCATTTGGGCCTCCCGGAATTCCAGGAGTCTGTCCCTGTCTTCCCCTCAGGATTTGCAGCCGGCCTGGAGCTGTGCCTGGGGGGGGAGGGAAAAGCAGGAAAGGCCCCGTTTCCCTGGAAATTTGGGAGAATCCCCAAAAAAAAAAGCCCCACCCTGGGGAGGGGGTTCCGCTCCAGGAATTCTGGCCGGGAAAACATTCCGTTTTTTTTTTTTGGGTGCCCACATTCCCGCTGGGTTAGGGGGGATCAGGAGCCCAACCAGGGATTAAGAATCCAAACCAGGATGGATCAGGAATCCAAATATGGATCAGGAATCCAGCCATGGATCAGGAATCCAACCATGGATCAGGAGTCCAACCATGGATCAGGAGTCCAGCCATGGATCAGGAATCCAACCATGGATCAGAAATCCAGCCATGGATCAGGAGAACAACCAGGGATGGACCAGGAATCCAACCATGGATCAGGAATCCAACCAGGGATGGGTCAGGAATCCAGCCATGGATCAGGAGAACAACCATGGATCAGGAATCCAACCATGGATCAGAAATCCAGCCATGGATCAGGAGAACAACCAGGGATGGACCAGGAATCCAACCATGGATCAGGAATTCAGCCATGGATCAGGAATCCAACCAGGGATGGGTCAGAATCCAGCCATGGATCAGGAGAACAACCATGGATCAGGAGAACAACCATGGATCAGGAGTCCAACCATGGATCAGGAGTCCAACCATGGATCAGGAGTCAAACCAGGGATCAGGAATCCAACCAGGGATGGATCAGGAATCCAGCCATGGATCAGGAGTCCAGTCATGGATGGATCAGGAATCCAATCATGGATTAGGAGTCCAACAGGATGGACCAGGAATCCAACCAAGGATGGACCAGGAGTCCAGCCATGGATCAGGAATCCAGCCATGGATCAGGAGAACAACCAGGGATGGACCAGGAATCCAACCATGGATCAGGAATTCAGCCATGGATCAGGAATCCAACCAGGGATGGGTCAGGAATCCAGCCATGGATCAGGAGAACAACCAGGGATGGATCAGGAGTCCAACAGGGATTAGGAATTCAGCCATGGATCAGGAGTCCAACCATGGATCAGGAGTCCAACCATGGATCAGGAGTCCAAACATGGATCAGGAGTCCCACCATGGATCAGGAATCCAAGCATGGATCAGGAGTCCAGCCATGGATCAGGAATCCAAGCATGGATCAGGAGTCCAACCAGGGATGGACCAGGAGCCCAGCCATGGATCAGGAGTCCAAACATGGATCAGGAGCCCAACAGGGATGGATCAGGACTCCAAACATAGATCAGGAGTCCAACCACGGATCAGGAGTCCAACCAGGGATGGATCAGGAGTCCAACCATGGATCAGGAGTCCAACCACGGATCAGGAGTCCAGTCATGGATGGATCAGGAATCCAGCCATGGATCAGGAGCCCACCAGGGATGGACCAGGAATCCAACCATGGATCAGGAGTCCAACAGGGATGGACCAGGACTCCAGTCATGGATGGACCAGGAGCCCAACCACACCCAACCCCCCGTGCCAACGCCACAAAGGGACAACAACCCCCCTCCTCCCCCTCCAACCCGCCAAAGCAGCACCTCCGGGGGGTCTCTCCCGCCCCCAACCAGGGCAGGGGGTCCCCAAAACCCCCCTTTCCCCCCCCCCCTTACCTCGTACTCGCCCCGAGCCTCCCCAGGCTCACCA
Organism: Pseudopipra pipra; assembly: GCF_036250125.1. Lineage (NCBI taxonomy): Eukaryota > Metazoa > Chordata > Aves > Passeriformes > Pipridae > Pseudopipra > Pseudopipra pipra. The sequence goes on along the minus strand of NW_026990774.1, from coordinate 19,579 downwards.
GGGTGTGGCCACGGTGGACACGGGACTCCCGGCACACCCCGCACAGCAGCGCCTCGTCCTCCTTGCAGAACACCCTGAGCGGCTCCCGGTGCTTCCCGCAGCCTTCCTCCTCCTCCTCCTCCTCCTCCTCCTCGCCCCCCAGGCCGAGCCTGCGGGCGATGGCGAGCACCCCCGGCGAGCTCCCGGCTGGGGCGGAGGCTCCGCTCCGGCGCCGTCTCCCGCACCGGGGGCAGGGGAAGGTGTCGGTGGCCCACTCCCAGCAGCGCTCGATGCACCCCCGGCAGAAGTTGTGGCCGCAGTGGATGGACACGGGGTCGCGGAACAGCTCCAGGCACACGGGGCACGAGGCCTCGGGGGGCAGCGCGGCCATGGGGGACCCCCGGGAGGGGGGAGCCGCTTTCATCGGGGAGAGCGTGGAGCGGCCCCTCCACCTCGCTGTCACCAATTCCTGTCACCTCCTCGCTGTCACCACATCCTTGTCACCGCATCCCGCCGCCCCCGTCCTGTAACCCCTTCCTGTCACCATTTTCCTCTCACCCCTTCCTGTCACCCCATTTCTGTCACCTCCTCCCTGTCACCCCCCTCTTGTCCCCCCCTTCCTGTCACCGATTCCTGTCACCAATTCCTGTCACCTCCTCGCTGTCACCACGTCCTTGTCACCGCATCCCCGCCGCCCCCGTCCTGTAACCCCCTTCCTGTCACCAATTTTCCTCTCACCCCTTCCCTGTCACCCCATTTCTGTCACCTCCTCCCTGTCACCTCCTTACTGTCACCACATCCCTGCCAACCCCCTCCTGCCACCCCCTCTTGTCCCCCCCTTCCTGTCACCCGTTTCTGTCACCAATTCCTGACCCCCCCTCCTGTCACCCCCTTCCTGTCACCAATTCCTGTCACCCCATTTCTGTCACCTCCTCCCTGTCACCTCCTCCTCCTGTCACCACATCCCTGCCACCCCCTTCCTGTCACCAATTCCTGTCACCCCTTCCTGTCACCCCATTTCTGTCACCTCCTCCCTGTCACCTCCCTCCCTCCTGTCACCACATCCCTGCCACCCCCCTCCTGTCACCCGTTTCTGTCACTCCCCCCTGTCACCTCATCTCTGTCACCCCCCTCCTGTCACCAATTCCTGTCACCAATTCCTGTCACCCCCTCTTGTCACCACATCCTTGTCACCACATCCTTACCAACTCCCTCCTGTCACCCCCTTCCTGTAACCCCTTCCTGTCACCTCATTTCTGTCACCCGTCCTGTCACCGCCTTCCCAACCCCTCCTCACCCTTCCTGTCACCAATTCCTGTCACCCCATTTCTGTCACCCTCCTGTCACCACATCCCTACCAACCCCCTCCTGCCACCCCCATCCTGTCACCCTTTCCTGTCACCAATTCCTCTCACCCCTCCTGTCACCCCATTTCTGTCACCTCCTCCCTGTCACCAATTCCTGCCACCCCCATCCTGTAACCCCTTCCTGTCACCTTTTCCTGTCACCAATTCCTGTCACCAATTCCTGTCACCAATTCCTGTCACCAATTCCTGTCACCTTTTCCTGTCACCAATTCCTGTCACCAATTCCCGTCACCAATTCCTGTCACCTTTTCCTGTCACCAATTCCTGTCACCAATTCCTGTCACCAATTCCTGTCACCAATTCCCGTCACCAATTCCCGTCACCAATTCCGTCACCAATTCCTGTCACCAATTCCTGTCACCCCTCCTGTCACCAATTCCCGTCACCAATTCCCGTCACCAATTCCCGTCACCAATTCCCGTCACCAATTCCTGTCACCAATTCCCGTCACCAATTCCTGTCACCAATTCCCGTCACCAATTCCCGTCACCAATTCCTGTCACCAATTCCTGTCACCAATTCCGTCACCAATTCCCGTCACCAATTCCCGTCACCAATTCCTGTCACCAATTCCCGTCACCAATTCCTGTCACCAATTCCCGTCACCATTCCCGTCACCATTCCTGTCACCAATTCCTGTCACCAATTCCCGTCACCAATTCCCGTCACCAATTCCCGTCACCAATTCCTGTCACCAATTCCCGTCACCAATTCCCGTCACCAATTCCCGTCACCAATTCCTGTCACCAATTCCTGTCACCAATCCTGTCACCAATTCCTGTCACCAATTCCCGTCACCAATTCCCGTCACCAATTCCCGTCACCTTTTCCTGTCACCAATTCCTGTCACCAATTCCTGTCACCTTTTCCTGTCACCAATTCCCGTCACCAATTCCCGTCACCAATTCCTGTCACCAATTCCTGTCACCAATTCCCGTCACCAATTCCCGTCACCAATTCCCGTCACCAATTCCTGTCACTTTTCCTGTCACCAATTCCGTCACCAATTCCGTCACCAATTCCCGTCACCAATTCCCGTCACCAATTCCTGTCACCAATTCCTGTCACCAATTCCTGTCACCAATTCCCGTCACCAATTCCTGTCACCAATTCCTGTCACCAATTCCTGTCACCAATTCCCGTCACCAATTCCTGTCACCTTTTCCTGTCACCAATTCCTGTCACCAATTCCTGTCACCAATTCCTGTCACCAATTCTGTCACCAATTCCCGTCACCAATTCCTGTCACCTTTTCCTGTCACCAATTCCCGTCACCAATTCCCGTCACCAATTCCTGTCACCAATTCCCGTCACCAATTCCTGTCACCAATTCCCGTCACCAATTCCCGTCACCAATTCCTGTCACCAATTCCTGTCACCAATTCCCGTCACCAATTCCCGTCACCAATTCCCGTCACCAATTCCTGTCACCAATTCCCGTCACCAATTCCCGTCACCAATTCCCGTCACCAATTCCTGTCACCAATTCCTGTCACCAATTCCTGTCACCAATTCCTGTCACCAATTCCGTCACCAATTCCCGTCACCAATTCCCGTCACCTTTTCCTGTCACCAATTCCTGTCACCAATTCCTGTCACCTTTTCCTGTCACCAATTCCCGTCACCAATTCCCGTCACCAATTCCCGTCACCAATTCCGTCACCAATTCCTGTCACCTTTTCCTGTCACCAATTCCCGTCACCAATTCCCGTCACCAATTCCCGTCACCAATTCCCGTCACCAATTCCGTCACCAATTCCTGTCACCAATTCCTGTCACCAATTCCCGTCACCAATCCTGTCACCTTTTCCTGTCACCAATTCCTGTCACCAATTCCCGTCACCAATTCCTGTCACCAATTCCTGTCACCAATTCCCGTCACCTTTTCCTGTCACCAATTCCTGTCACCAATTCCTGTCACCTTTTCCTGTCACCAATTCCCGTCACCTTTTTCCTGTCACCAATTCCCGTCACCAATTCCCGTCACCAATTCCCGTCACCAATTCCCGTCACCAATTCCCGTCACCAATTCCCGTCACCAATTCCTGTCACCAATTCCTGTCACCTTTTCCTGTCACCAATTCCTGTCACCAATTCCCGTCACCAATTCCTGTCACCAATTCCCGTCACCAATTCCCGTCACCAATTCCTGTCACCCCTCCTGTCACCAATTCCTGTCACCTTTTCCTGTCACCAATTCCTGTCACCAATTCCTGTCACCAATTCCCGTCACCAATTCCTGTCACCTTTTCTGTCACCAATTCCCGTCACCAATTCCCGTCACCAATTCCCGTCACCAATTCCTGTCACCAATTCTGTCACCAATTCCCGTCACCAATTCCTGTCACCTTTTCCTGTCACCAATTCCTGTCACCAATTCCTGTCACCAATTCCTGTCACCAATTCCTGTCACCTTTTCCTGTCACCAATTCCTGTCACCAATTCCTGTCACCTTTTCCTGTCACCAATTCCCGTCACCAATTCCTGTCACCAATTCCCGTCACCAATTCCTGTCACCTTTTCCTGTCACCAATTCCTGTCACCAATTCCCGTCACCAATTCCTGTCACCTTTTCCTGTCACCAATTCCTGTCACCAATTCCTGTCACCAATTCCTGTCACCAATTCCTGTCACCTTTTCTGTCACCAATTCCTGTCACCAATTCCTGTCACCTTTTCCTGTCACCAATTCCCGTCACCAATTCCTGTCACCAATTCCTGTCACCAATTCCTGTCACCAATTCCTGTAACCCCTTCCTGTCACCTTTTCCTGTCACCAATTCCTGTCACCAATTCCTGTCACCTTTTCTGTCACCAATTCCTGTCACCAATTCCTGTCACCAATTCCTGTCACCAATTCCCGTCACCAATTCCTGTCACCTTTTCCTGTCACCAATTCCTGTCACCAATTCCCGTCACCAATTCCTGTCACCAATTCCCGTCACCAATTCCCGTCACCAATTCCTGTCACCAATTCCCGTCACCAATTCCTGTCACCAATTCCTGTCACCAATTCCGTCACCTTTTCCCGTCACCAATTCCTGTCACCAATTCCCGTCACCAATTCCTGTCACCAATTCCTGTCACCAATTCCTGTCACCAATTCCCGTCACCTTTTCCTGTCACCAATTCCTGTCACCTTTTCCTGTCACCAATTCCTGTCACCTTTTCCTGTCACCTTTTCCTGTCACCAATTCCCGTCACCAATTCCTGTCACCTTTTCCTGTCACCAATTCCTGTCACCAATTCCTGTCACCTTTTCCTGTCACCAATTCCCGTCACCAATTCCCGTCACCAATTCCCGTCACCAATTCCTGTCACCTTTTCCTGTCACCAATTCCTGTCACCAATTCCTGTCACCAATTCCTGTCACCAATTCCTGTCACCAATTCCCGTCACCAATTCCTGTCACCAATTCCTGTCACCAATTCCTGTCACCTTTTCCTGTCACCAATTCCCGTCACCAATTCCCGTCACCAATTCCCGTCACCAATTCCCGTCACCAATTCCTGTCACCAATTCCTGTCACCAATTCCTGTCACCAATTCCCGTCACCAATTCCTGTCACCAATTCCTGTCACCAATTCCTGTCACCAATTCCTGTCACCTTTTCCTGTCACCAATTCCTGTCACCTTTTCCTGTCACCAATTCCTGTCACCAATTCCCGTCACCTTTTCCCGTCACCAATTCCCGTCACCAATTCCTGTCACCAATTCCTGTCACCAATTCCTGTCACCAATTCCTGTCACCTTTTCCTGTCACCAATTCCCGTCACCAATTCCTGTCACCAATTCCCGTCACCAATTCCCGTCACCAATTCCCGTCACCTTTTCCTGTCACCAATTCCCGTCACCAATTCCTGTCACCAATTCCTGTCACCAATTCCTGTCACCAATTCCTGTCACCAATTCCTGTCACCAATTCCCGTCACCAATTCCCGTCACCAATTCCTGTCACCAATTCCTGTCACCAATTCCCGTCACCAATTCCCGTCACCAATTCCTGTCACCAATTCCTGTCACCAATTCCCGTCACCAATTCCCGTCACCAATTCCTGTCACCAATTCCCGTCACCAATTCCCGTCACCAATTCCTGTCACCTTTTCCTGTCACCAATTCCTGTCACCAATTCCTGTCACCTTTTCCTGTCACCAATTCCCGTCACCAATTCCCGTCACCAATTCCCGTCACCAATTCCTGTCACCTTTTCCTGTCACCAATTCCTGTCACCAATTCCTGTCACCTTTTCCTGTCACCAATTCCTGTCACCAATTCCCGTCACCAATTCCTGTCACCAATTCCTGTCACCTTTTCCTGTCACCAATTCCTGTCACCAATTCCCGTCACCAATTCCTGTCACCAATTCCCGTCACCAATTCCCGTCACCAATTCCCGTCACCTTTTCCTGTCACCAATTCCTGTCACCTTTTCCTGTCACCAATTCCTGTCACCAATTCCCGTCACCTTTTCCTGTCACCAATTCCCGTCACCAATTCCCGTCACCAATTCCCGTCACCAATTCCCGTCACCAATTCCTGTCACCAATTCCCGTCACCAATTCCTGTCACCAATTCCTGTCACCAATTCCTGTCACCAATTCCTGTCACCAATTCCCGTCACCAATTCCCGTCACCTTTTCCTGTCACCAATTCCCGTCACCTTTTCCTGTCACCAATTCCTGTCACCTTTTCCTGTCACCAATTCCTGTCACCAATTCCTGTCACCAATTCCTGTCACCAATTCCTGTCACCAATTCCCGTCACCAATTCCTGTCACCAATTCCTGTCACCAATTCCTGTCACCTTTTCCTGTCACCAATTCCTGTCACCAATTCCCGTCACCTTTTCCTGTCACCAATTCCCGTCACCAATTCCCGTCACCAATTCCCGTCACCAATTCCCGTCACCAATTCCTGTCACCAATTCCCGTCACCAATTCCCGTCACCAATTCCTGTCACCAATTCCTGTCACCAATTCCTGTCACCAATTCCCGTCACCAATTCCCGTCACCAATTCCCGTCACCTTTTCCTGTCACCAATTCCCGTCACCAATTCCTGTCACCAATTCCCGTCACCAATTCCCGTCACCTTTTCCTGTCACCAATTCCTGTCACCTTTTCCTGTCACCAATTCCTGTCACCTTTTCCTGTCACCAATTCCTGTCACCAATTCCTGTCACCAATTCCTGTCACCAATTCCTGTCACCAATTCCTGTCACCAATTCCTGTCACCAATTCCCGTCACCAATTCCTGTCACCAATTCCTGTCACCAATTCCCGTCACCAATTCCTGTCACCAATTCCTGTCACCAATTCCTGTCACCAATTCCTGTCACCAATTCCCGTCACCAATTCCTGTCACCAATTCCCGTCACCAATTCCCGTCACCAATTCCCGTCACCAATTCCTGTCACCAATTCCCGTCACCAATTCCTGTCACCAATTCCTGTCACCAATTCCTGTCACCAATTCCTGTCACCAATTCCCGTCACCAATTCCCGTCACCTTTTCCTGTCACCAATTCCTGTCACCTTTTCCTGTCACCAATTCCCGTCACCAATTCCTGTCACCAATTCCTGTCACCAATTCCCGTCACCAATTCCCGTCACCTTTTCCTGTCACCAATTCCTGTCACCTTTTCCTGTCACCAATTCCCGTCACCAATTCCCGTCACCAATTCCTGTCACCAATTCCTGTCACCAATTCCTGTCACCAATTCCCGTCACCTTTTCCTGTCACCAATTCCTGTCACCAATTCCCGTCACCAATTCCCGTCACCAATTCCTGTCACCAATTCCCGTCACCAATTCCTGTCACCAATTCCTGTCACCAATTCCCGTCACCAATTCCTGTCACCAATTCCTGTCACCAATTCCTGTCACCAATTCCCGTCACCAATTCCCGTCACCAATTCCTGTCACCAATTCCTGTCACCAATTCCCGTCACCAATTCCTGTCACCAATTCCTGTCACCAATTCCCGTCACCAATTCCTGTCACCAATTCCTGTCACCAATTCCTGTCACCAATTCCCGTCACCAATTCCCGTCACCTTTTCCTGTCACCAATTCCTGTCACCTTTTCCTGTCACCAATTCCCGTCACCAATTCCCGTCACCTTTTCCTGTCACCAATTCCCGTCACCAATTCCCGTCACCAATTCCCGTCACCAATTCCCGTCACCAATTCCTGTCACCAATTCCCGTCACCAATTCCTGTCACCTTTTCCTGTCACCAATTCCTGTCACCTTTTCCTGTCACCAATTCCCGTCACCAATTCCTGTCACCAATTCCTGTCACCAATTCCTGTCACCAATTCCTGTCACCAATTCCCGTCACCAATTCCCGTCACCTTTTCCTGTCACCAATTCCTGTCACCTTTTCCTGTCACCAATTCCCGTCACCAATTCCTGTCACCAATTCCTGTCACCAATTCCCGTCACCAATTCCCGTCACCTTTTCCTGTCACCAATTCCTGTCACCTTTTCCTGTCACCAATTCCCGTCACCAATTCCCGTCACCAATTCCTGTCACCAATTCCTGTCACCAATTCCTGTCACCAATTCCCGTCACCTTTTCCTGTCACCAATTCCTGTCACCAATTCCCGTCACCAATTCCTGTCACCTTTTCCTGTCACCAATTCCTGTCACCTTTTCCTGTCACCAATTCCTGTCACCTTTTCCTGTCACCAATTCCCGTCACCAATTCCTGTCACCAATTCCCGTCACCAATTCCTGTCACCTTTTCCTGTCACCAATTCCTGTCACCTTTTCCTGTCACCAATTCCTGTCACCAATTCCCGTCACCAATTCCCGTCACCAATTCCCGTCACCAATTCCCGTCACCAATTCCCGTCACCTTTTCCTGTCACCAATTCCTGTCACCAATTCCTGTCACCAATTCCTGTCACCAATTCCTGTCACCAATTCCCGTCACCAATTCCCGTCACCAATTCCCGTCACCAATTCCTGTCACCTTTTCCTGTCACCAATTCCTGTCACCAATTCCCGTCACCAATTCCCGTCACCTTTTCCTGTCACCTTTTCCTGTCACCAATTCCCGTCACCAATTCCCGTCACCTTTTCCTGTCACCTTTTCCTGTCACCAATTCCTGTCACCAATTCCTGTCACCAATTCCCGTCACCCATTTTTGTCACCCCCTGAGTAAAAAATACAGAAAGTGTAAATATAAAATAAATAAATGCAGCAAAAATAAATTCAAAAAATTAAAAATATAGAAAAATATAAATATGAAATAAATAAATGCAAGAAAAATAAATTTAAAAAATTAAAAATAAAGTAAGAAATCGAGTAAAAATATAGAAAAATATAAATATAAAATGCAATAAATAAATAAATAAATTTAAATAATTTAAATAATTAAAAATTTAAAATAAATTTAAAAAATTAAAGATAAAATAAAAAATTGAGTAAAAATATAGAAAAATACAAATATAAAATGCAAGAAATGCAACAAAAATAAATTAAAAAAAAAATCGAGTAAAAATATGGAAAAATATAAATATAAAATGCAATAAATGCAACAAAAATAAAATTAAAATAATCGAGTAAAAATATAGAAAAATATAAATAAAAAATAAGTAAATGCAAAGAAATTAAATTAAAAAATAAAAATTAATTAAAAAATAAAAAGAAATAAAAAAATCGAGTAAAAATATAGAAAAATGTAAATATAAAATAAATAAATGCAGCAAAAATAAATTTAAAAAATTAAAAATAAAGTAAAAAATAGAGTAAAAATAGAGAAAAATATAAATATAAAATAAATAAATGCAAGAAAAATAAAATTAAAAAATTAAAAATAAAGTAAAAAATCGAGTAAAAATATAGAAAAATGTAAATATAAAATAAATAAATGCAAGAAAAATAAATTAAAAAAATTAAAAATAAAGTAAAAAAATCGAGTAAAAATATAGAAAAATATAAACATAAAATAAATAAATACATAAGAAAAATAAAATTTAAAAAGTCGAGTAAAAATATAGAAAAATATAAATATAAAATGCAATAAATGCAACAAAAATAAATTTAAAAAATTAAAAATAAAATAAAAAATCGAGTAAAAATATAGAAAAATATAAATATGAAATAAATAAATGCAACAAAAATAAATTTAAAAAATAAATAATAAATCGAGTAAAAATATAGAAAAATATAAATATAAAATGCAATAAATGCAACAAAAATAAATTAAAAAATAAAAATAAAGTAAAAAAATCGAGCAAAAATATAGAAAAATATAAAATAAATAAATGCAACAAGAATAAATTTAAAAAAATAAAAATAAAGTAAAAAAATCGAGTGAAAATATAAAAGAATGTAAATATAAAATAAATAAATGAAACAAAAAAAATTTAAAAAATTAAAAATAAAGTAAAAAATCGAATAAAAATATAGAAGTATAAATATAAAATAAATAAATGCGACGAAAATAAATTAAAAAATAAGAATAAATAAAAATCGAGTAAAAATATAGAAAAATCTAAATATAAAATGCAACAAATGAAACAAAAATAAATTAAAAAAATAAATAAAAAATCGAGTAAAAATAGAAAAATAGAAAATACAAGAAATACGACAAAAATTAATTAAAAAATTAAAAATAAAGTTAAAAAATCGAGTAAAAATATCGAAAAATCTAAATATAAAATAAATAAATGCAACAAAAATAAATTAAAAAATAAAACAAAAAAATCGAGTAAAAATATAGAAAAATATAAATATAAAATAAATAAATACAAGAAAAATAAAATTAAAAAATTAAAAATAAAGAAAAAATAGAGGAAAAATATAGAAAAATATAAATATGAAATAAATACAAGAAAAATAAAATTAAAAAATTGAGAAAAAATATTTAAAAAAATATAAAATTAAATAAATACAAGAAAAATAAAATTTAAAAAATTGAGGAAAAATATAGAAAAATATAAATATAAAATAAATAAATACAAGAAAAATAAAATTAAAAAATTAAAAATAAAGAAAAAAATAGAGGAAAAATATAGAAAAATATAAATATAAAATAAATAAATACAAGAAAAATAAAATTAAAAAATTAAAAATAAAGAAAAAAATAGAGGAAAAATATAGAAAAATATAAATATGAAATAAATACAAGAAAAATAAAATTAAAAAAATAAAAATAAAATAAAAAAATCGAGTAAAAATATAAATATGAAATAAATAAATACAACGTTAATAAATAAAAAAAAGAAATAAAATACAAAGGAAGTGGGTGATTTCACCAGTTCTTATCTCGAATTTCCCCCCCCGAGCTCAGAACACTCAGAGCGAAACCCGGGGCTCGGTTTCGGGCTCAAAAACAACTTTATTTTGGGTTAAATCGGAGTAAAAGTCGATTTTTGGGGGGGGTGAGACGCGCGGGGTGATCAGGGCATATTTTTTACTCAATATTTTTGACTTTAATTTATTTTTTTAAAATTCATTTTGCCTTTATATTTATATTTTACTATTTTTTTATTCCTTTTTTTACTTCCTTTTTATTTTTGTTTTTTTTCTTTATTTATTAATATAATATTTATTTATTTTACATTTATATTTTCCATATTTTTCCTCGATTTTCTTTGCTTTACTTTAAATTTTTTATATATATTTTTATCATATTTATTGCGTTTTATATTTATATTATTTTTCTATTTTTTATTCTTTTTTACTTTCTTTTAATTTTGTGGTTTTTTTCTTTATTTGTTAATATAATATTTATTTATTTTACATTTATATTTTCCATATTTTTCCTCGATTTTCTTTGCTTTATTTTCAATTTTTAAAATATATTTTTATCATATTTATTGCATTTTATATTTATATTATTTTTCTATTTTTTATTCATTTTTTACTTTCTTTTTATTTTGTGCTTTTTTCTTTCTTTATTATATAATATTTATTTCTTTTACATTTATATTTTCCATATTTTTACTCGATTTTCTTTGCTTTACTTTAAATTTTTTATATATATTTTTATCATATTTATTGCGTTTTATATTTACATTTTTCTATTTTTTATTCCTTTTTTTACTTCCTTTTTATTTTGTTTTTTCTTTCTTTATTAAATATATATTTATTTCTTTTACATTTATATTTTCCATATTTTTCCTCGATTTTCTTTATTTAAATTTTTAAAATATACTTTTATCATATTTATTGCGTTTTATATTTATATTATTTTTCTATTTTTTATTCCTTTTTTTACTTTCTTTTTATTTTGTGTTTTTTTTCTTTATTTATTAATATCACATTTATTTCTTTTACATTTATATTTTCCATATTTTTACTCGATTTTTTTTTACTTTATTTTTATTTTTTTTTTACATTTATTTTGTCTTATTCGTCACATTTTACATTTATATTTTTCTGGTTTTTTTTTTAATTCCACTTTTTTTCACTTCCTTTTTATTTTTTTACTTCCTTTTATTTTTTCTTTATTTATTAACGCTGCATTTATTTATTTTACATTTATATTTTCTACGTTTTACCCCCAAAATCACCACTTTTACCCCAAAATCCCCAATTCAGCCCCAAAAATCCCCACTTTTACCCCAAATCCCCTTTTTAACCCCACAATTCCTCCCTCCCACCCAAATTCGATCCCAAAATTTCCCGTTTCCACCACGAATCTCTCGTTTAGCCCCAAAAATCACCACTTTTGCCCCAAAAATCCCCACTTTTGTCCCCAAAATCACCACTTTTACCCCGAAATCACCAGTTTACCCCCCAAAAATCACCAATTTTGCCCCCAAAATCCCCACTTTAGCCCCAAAAATCACCACTTTTACCCCCCAAAATCACCACTTTTACCCAAAAAATCACTATTTTTGCCCCCAAATCTCCACTTTAGCCCCAAAAATCACCACTTTTACCCCCAAAAATCAACACTTTTGTCCCAAAATCACCACTTTTACCCCAAAATCACCATTTTGGCCCCAAAAATCCCCAATTTAGCCCCAAAATCACTGCTTTAGTCCCCCAAAAATCCCCACTTTTACCCCCAAAATCCCCACTTTAGCCCCCAAAATCACCACTTTATCCCCCAAAAATCACCAATTTATCCCCAAAAAATCCCCAATTTAGCCCCAAAATCACCACTTTAGCCCCCAAAATCCCCACTTTTGTCCCAAAATCCCCAATTTAGCCCAAAAATCCCCATTTTTGCCCCAAAATCACCAATTTTACCCCAAAAATCACCAATTTTGCCCCAAAATCCCCCCTTTTACCCCAAATCCCTCATTTTAACCCCCCCACCCCCCGCTCTGACCCCTCCCCCCCCCCGTCTCGCTCGGGTGACCCCAAAATCCGCCCCCTCCCCCCAGGGGACCTCGGGGGGTTCCCGGCAGCCCCGGGGGGGGGGAGGGGAGGGGAGGGGCGGGACCTGCCCCCCAACCCCCCCAACCCCCCCATCCCCCACTCGGGGTCCGACCCGGGCTGGCGGCGGCGCCGGAGTGGGGTCAGTGGGGGAGGGGGGGGGGTCAGTGGGGTCAGTGGGTCAGAGGGGGTCAGTGGGGTCAGTGGGGTCAGTGGGGGGGGTCAGTGGGGTCAGTGGGGTCAGTGGGGGGGGATTTGGGGGGTTTTGGGGGATTTGGGAGCTGTGGGGTGGTGGGAGGATCTGGGGGGGGGGGGGATCTGTGGGGTGGTGGAGGATCTGTGGGGTCAGTGGGGGATGGGGGGGGATTTGGGGGGGGATTTGGGATCTGTGGGGTGGGAGAATCTGGGGGGGGTGTTGGGATCTGTGGGGTGTTGGGATCTGTGGGTGTTGGGATCTGTGGGGCGCCGAGATCTGTGGGGCACCGGTGTGGGGTCAGTGGGGGTCAGTGGGGGATGGGTGTGTGTGTGTGGGGGGGGGGTTTGGGGGGTTTTGGGATCTGTGGGGTGGGAGGATCTGGGGGGGGGATGGGATTTATGGGGTGCTGGAAAGATCTGTGGGGTGATGGGATCTGTGGGGTGGGAGGATCTGTGGGGTGCTGGGATCTGTGGGGTGGGAGGAGCTGTGGGGTGATGGGATTTGTGGGGTTGGGATCTGTAGGGTGATGGAAAGATCTGTGGGGCGCTGGGATCTGTGGGGTGATGGGATCTGTGGGGTGTTGGGATTTATGGGGTGGTGGGATTTGTGGGGGGATTTGTGGGGTGAGAGGATCTATGGGTGAGAGGATCTATGGGGTGGGAGGAGCTGTGGGGTGCTGGGATCTGTGGGGTGCCGAGATCTGTGGGGGTAGTGGGATCTATGGGCACTGGGATTTATGGGGTGCTGGGATCTGTGGGGTGATGGGATTTGTGGGGTGAGAGGATCTATGGGGTGGGAGGAGCTGTGGGGTGGGAGGAGCTGTGGGTGCTGGGATCTGTGGGTGCCGAGATCTGTGGGGGTAGTGGGATCTATGGGGCACTGGGATTTATGGGGTGCTGGATCTGTGGGGTGATGGGATTTGTGGGGTGAGAGGATCTATGGGGTGGGAGGAGCCTGTGGGGTGGGAGGAGCTGTGGGACGCTGGATCTGTGGGGTGATGGATTTGTTGGGTGAGAGGATCTTTGCGGTGTTGGGATTTGTGGGTGGGAGGATCTGTGGGGTGATGGGATCTGTGGAGGATGGGATCTGTGGGGCATTGGGATCTGTGGGGTGGGAGGATCGGGGGGGGGTGGGAGGAGCCATGGGGTGTTGGGATCTGTGGGGTGGGAGGAGCTGTGGGGTGGGAGGAGCTGTGGGGCAGATGGATCCATCCATTAGGTGGATCTATGGGCACTGGAATCTGTGGGGCACTGGGATCTGTGGGGGGATGGGATTTATGGGGTGTTGGGAGCTGTGGGGTGGGAGGAGCTGTGGGACGCTGGATCTATGGGGTGATGGGATCTGTGGGGTGTTGGGATTTATGGGGTGATGGGATTTATGGGTGATGGGATCTGTGGGGTGTTGGGATCTGTGGGGTGTTGGGATCTGTGGGGCACTGGGAGGATCTATGGGGCGCTGGGATCTGTGCGGTGTTGGATTTATGGGGTGATGGGATTTATGGGGTGATGGGATCTGTGGGGTGCTGGGATTTGTGGGGTGTTGGAATCTGTGGGGTGTTGGGATTTGTGGGGTGAGAGGATCTATGGGGTGGGAGGATCTGTGGAGTGCTGGGATCTGTGGGATGTTGGCATCTGTGGGGCACTGGGAGGATCTGTGGGGTGTTGGGACCTGTGGAGTGGTGGGAGATCTATGGGTGTTGGGATTTATGAGGTGTTGGATCTGTGGGGTGATGGGATCTGTGGGGTGCTGGGAGGATCTGTGGGGTGTTGGGATTTATGGGGTGAGAGGATCTATGGGGTGCTGGAGCTGTGAGGTGCTGGGATCTGTGGGGTGGGAGGAGTTGTGGGAAGCTGGGACATGTGGGGTGTTGGGATCTGTGGGGCACTGGGATCTATGGGGTGTTGGGATCTGTGGGGTGGTGGGATTTATGGGATGCTGGGATTTGTGGGGTGCTGGGATCTGTGGGGTGCTGGGATCTGTGGGTGCTGGAAGGATCTGTGGGGTGCTGGGAGGATCTATGGGGTGGTGGGATCTGTGGGGCGCTGGGATCTGTGGGTGTTGGGATCTGTGGGGTGGTGGATCTGTGGGGTGGTGGGAGGATCTGTGGGGTGGGAGGATCTGTGGGGTGCTGGGATCTGTGGGTGCTGGGATCTGTGGGGGGATGGGATTTATGGGGTGGGAGGATCTATGGGGTGGGAGGAGCTGTGGGGTGGGGATTTGTGGGGCTTTGGGTTCTATGGGGTGGGGGGATCTGTGGCGGGATGGGATTTATGGGGCGGTGGGATCTGTGGGGTGGGAGGATCTGTGGGGCACTGGGATCTGTGGGGTGCTGGGAGGATCTATGGGGCAGACACATCTATGGGGCCCTACCCCCCCCGCCCCCCCTCCCCCCAAAAAGGGGAAGGAAGTGAAGCTCCAGTGACCCCGAGCGGGGGAGGGGCCAAACCCTCCCCCCCTCCCCCCCCTCCCCTCCGCCGTGTCCCGGGGGTGGGAGGGGCCAAACCCCGCCCCCTGAGACCCCCCCCGAACCCCCCCTTTGTCCCCCCCCAGGTCTCCGGGACCCCCCACCCCAAACCCAACATGTGGCTCTTCCTCCTCCTCCTCCTCCCCGTCCCAGGTAAGACGGAATTTTGGGGGGTCCTGGGGGGTCCTGGGGGCACCCTGAGGGTCCTGCTGGGCTTGGAAGGACCCCAGGACACCCGGGACCCCCCCTCTGATTGTGGGACCCCCCCAAAACACCGGATTCCCCCCCAAAAAACACCCGGGACCCCCCCCCCAAAAATACCTGAATCACCCCAAAAACCACCCGGATCCCCCTCAAAAACACCCGGACTCCCCCAAAAACACCCAGATCCCCCCCCAAAAATACCTGAATCACCCCAAAACCACCCGGATCCCCCTCAAAAACACCCAAATCCCTTCAAAAACACCCGGATCCCCCCAAAAAACACCCGGATCCCCCCCAAAAAATACTTGAATCACCCCAAAACCACCGGGATCCCCCCCAAAAATACTGAATCACCCCAAACCACCCGGATCCCCCTCAAAAACACCCAAATCCCCTCAAAAAACACCCGGATCCCCCCAAAAAACACCCGGATCTCCCCCAAAAAAACACCCGGATCCCCCCAAAAAATACCTGAATCACCCCAAAAATACCCGGACCTCCCTGAAAAACACCGGACCCCCCCAAAAAAATACCTGAATCGCCCCCAAAAATACCTGAATCACCCCAAAACCCACCCGGATCCCCCTAAAAACACCCAAATCCCCCCAAAAACACCCGGATCCCCCCAAAAAACACTCGGATCCCCCCCAAAAAAACACCTGAATCACCCCAAAAGCATCCGGACCCCCCTCAAAACCACCCGAATCCCTCCTCAAAAACACCCAAATCCCCTCAAAAACACCCAGATCCTCCTCAAAACACCCAGATCCCCCCAAAAAATACCTGAATCACCCCCAAAATACCCGGACCCCCCTCAAAACACCCGGATCCCCCCCCAAAAAACCACCCAGATCTCCCCAAAAAATACTGAATCCCCTTAAAAACACCTGGATCTCCTCAAAAACAACGGGATCCCCTTAAAAATACCCGGATCCCCCCTCAAAAAACACTCGGATTCCCCCTCAAAAATACCCAAATCCCCTCAAAACCACCAAAATCCCCCCTCAAAACAAAATCCCGCTCCCTGGGACATCCTGGGACATCCTGGGAAATCCCAAACCCCTCTGTCCCCGAGGTTCAGGATGTCCCCGGGGATCCAACCCGGTTTCCCCCACCCCAAAAACCTTCACCCCCCGGCTCCAGGACCGCCAAAACACCCAAATCCTCTCAAAAACACCCAAATCCCCTCAAAAACACCTGGATCCCACTCCCTGGACATCCGGGACATCCCCAACCCCTGTCCCTGAGCTCAAGACACCCCGGGGATCCAACCCGGCTTCCCCCCCACCAAAGACCTTCACCCTCCATCTCCAGGACCCCCAAAACACCCGGATCCCACCTCAAAAACACCCGAATCCCCTCAAAAACACCCAGATCCCACTCCTGGGACATCCCCAAACCCCTCTGTCTCTGAGTTTCGAGGTGTCCCCGAATCACCTCCATCCCTTCTCTGCCACGTTCTCCCCCAAAAAAATCTTCCCCCCCCATCTCCAGGACCCCAAAAACACCCAGACCCCAATTCCTGGGATATCCCTGGACATCCTGGGACATCCCGGGACATCCCAAACCCCTCTGTCCCTGAGGTTCAAGATGTCCCCGGGGATCCAACCCGGCTTCCCCCACCCCAAAAACCTCACCCCCCCATCTCCAGGACCCCCAAAACACCCAAATCCCCTCAAAAACACCGGATCCTGCTCCTGGGACATCCTGGTACATCCCAGGGCATCCCGGGGACATCCCCAAACCCCTCTGTCCCTCTGTCCCGAGCTTCGAGGTGCCCCGAATCACCTCCATCCCTTCTCTGCCACGTTCTCCCCCAAAAAAAAACCTTCACCCCACCCATCTCCAGGACCCCAAAACACCCGGATCCACTCCCAGGGACATCCTGGACAGCCCAGGGCTTCCTGAGAAATCCCAAGCCCGTCAGTCCCCCGAGGTTCAAGACATCCCCGGGGATCCCAACCCGGCTTCCCCCACCCCAAAAACCTTCACCCCCATCTCCAGGACCCCCAAAACACCCGGATCCCCTCAAAAACACCCGGATCCCCTCAAAACACCACTCCTGGGACATCCCCACATCATGTCCCACTCTGGGACATCCCAAACCCCTCTGTCCCTGAGCTTCAAGATGTCCCCGGGGATCCAACCCGGCTTCCCCTCCCCAAAAACCTTCCCCCCCCCATCTCCAGGACCCCAAAAACACCCGGATCCCACTCCCAGGGACATCCTGGGACATCCCGGGACATCCCGGGACATCCCAAACCCCTCTGTCCCCGAGGTTCAAGATGTCCCCGGGGATCCAACCCGGCTTCCCCCACCCCAAAAACCTTCACCCCCCATCTTCAGGACCCCCAAAACACCCGGATCCCAATTCCCGGGACATCCTGGTACATCCTGGTACATCCTGTTCATCCTGGGACATCCTGGGAAATCCCAAACCCCTCTGTCCCTGAGCTTCGAGGTGTCCCCGGGGATCCAACCCGCTTCCCCCCTCCCCAAAAACCTTCACCCCACCCATCTCCAGGACCCCCAAAACACCCGGATCCCCATTCCCGGACATCCTGGGACATCCCAGGGCATCCCGGGACATCCCCAACCCCTCTGTCCCGAGGTTCAAGACATCCCCGGGGATCCAACCTGTCTTCCCCCCACCCCAAAAACCTTCACCCCCCATCTCCAGGACCCCAAAACCTTCACCCCCCATCTCCAGGACCCCAAAACCTTCACCCCCATCTCCAGACCCCCCAAAACCCCTTCACCCCCTTGCCCCCCTTCAGGCTGTCTGTCGGTCTGTCCCCCCCGGCCGGGTTTCGGGTCCCTCGGAGGGTGGCGGCGGCCGCGGGGACCTGCGCGACCCTCCGGTGCCGCTACGACCTGTGCCGGGCGGGGTCCGGGGTGCAGGTGCGGAGCCTCACCTGGATCCACGAGCCCTCCTTCGATCCCACCTCCGAGACCTTCCGGGGCGAGTGGTGGCCACGCTGGGGGCGACCCCCGGAGGCCAGGGAGGGGTCCTGCGACCTGACCCTGCCCCGGGTGGATTTTGGGGACGGGGGCACCTACGGGCTGCGGCTCGGAGGGGGCGCGGCGGCGGGGGGCAAGGGCCGAGCTCAAGTGGATGCACCGGGTCACCCTCAACGTCACCGGTGAGGGGGGGACACCCCAGAGCCCTTTTGTGCCCCCCCAGAGCCCTTTTGTGCCCCCCCCCGTGTCCCCCCTTTGTCCCCCTTTGTGTCCCATTTGTCCCCCTTTGTGTCTCCCCCTTTGTGTCCCCTTTTGTGCCCCCTCTTGTCCCCCTCTGTGCCCCTTTGTCCCCCTTTTTGCCCCCCTTTGTGCCCCCTTTTTGTGCCCCTGTGTCCCCCTTTGTCCCCCTTTGTGGCCCCATTTGTCCCCCTTTGTGACCCCTTTTGTTCCCCTTTTTGCACCCCTTTGTCCCCTTGTGCCCCCCTCTTGTCCCCCTTTGTGCCCCTTTTGCCCCCCTTGTGTCCCCATTTGTCCCCTTTGTGCCCCTTTGTCCCGTTTGTGTCCCCCTCTTGTCCTCCCCTTGTCCCCCTTTTTGCCCCCTTTGTCCCCCATTTGTGTCCCCCTTTGTCCCCACTTTGTCCCCCATTTGTCCCCTTTGTCCCCCCTTTGTGCCCCCCCTGTGTCCCCATTTGCCCCCTCTTGTCCCCCTTTTTGCACCCCTTTGTCCCCCCTTTGTGGCTCCCATTTGTCCCCCTTTTGCCCCCCTTTATGTCCCCCTTTGTGTCCCATTTGTCCCCCTTTTGCCCCCCTTTTTATGCCCCCTCTTGTCCCCCTTTGTGTCCATTTGCCCCCTTTTTCCCCCCTTGATGTCCCCTTTGTGCCCCCCCTTGTCCCCCATTGGTCCCCCTTTGTGCCCCCACTTGTCCCCCCTTTGTGCTCCTTTTTGCCCCCCTTACCCCCCTTTTACCCCCCTTCTGCCCCTTTCCCCCCCTTTGCCCCCCCTTTTAACCCCCCTTATCCCCTCCCTTTCCCCCTCCTTTTCCCCCCCCTTTTCCCCCTTTTTCCCCCCA